>NC_045745.1:6038464-6070292 GCF_008692095.1 Etheostoma spectabile | reverse complement strand
ATGCCAATAAACCAGAGCACGTTTTGTCCCATCCCGTGTTGTGTGGACTAGCCAGACCTTCCTCTGCTGGAGATAGGTCTGGATATGTGAGACACAACCAACCATTCATATGCCTCACTTCCTCTACAAACTTGCCCAGGCTGCTTCTATTGCTTCCAGACATGATCAGAGCAAGGGGTTCACTTTACTGCTGCTCTATTCATATCCCAGGAGTGAACACCACCAGCTGATCTTTAAACTGACAAACCCATCCAGTTTACCTCAGAACTGTAAGTTTCGTAAGCTTCTAGGATCATTTTCTAGTTACTATCTCAAGGCATCAGATTCAAGAGAATAAAACGACTGAAAATTGATTTCACTAAACTTATTGGGTTAGATAGAAGCTTAGTCAAGGAAGTGTGCTTTGTTCTTTTAATTATTAAAATTATTATCAAAACTTGTTTATTGGTCTGGTCAAGGCTTTGTGCAGTGTTATTCATGTCTCTGCATTGGGCAACCTCTGTAAGCAGAAGGCTGTTTCCAATAACACAAGACAAGACCACGGCACTTTATTTTCCTCATAAATAGGTTCTCATGATTGAGTCAGTGGTGTTTCTACATTATTTACAGAAGCCATGCTGAACAGGCACTGGAGACAGCTCAAATGTGAAATAACTTGGCACACCTGAAAATGTCAGGCTCGTACAATAGCTATGAACAATAGAATTGATTATCTCGGCCTCTACCTCTTTGATTTTGACCGTTCTTTTTTTAGTCAGTCTGTTGTGAGTTCCTCAACACTAAATTGCTGGAGTACTTTTGTACTTTTGAGTGAATATGTTGAATTAATCACTGAATGGGAATATTTATTGAATGTATTCGGCTGCATTATTTTGCTGTGCCAACAGATTTATGGTGAACCCTGCTGGTGTAAACAAACACAATGGTGTCACCGAGGCTGAGATGCTTTGTGGTTGTCTAATCCAAGCAAAGCCTCCTACAGTATGTTCGTCTGCCAGGCTCTCTGTGATAGGATTTCACCCTGTTGCACAGCACCAGCCCAGACCTTTGTTGAAGTGCAGTGACAGAAGCAGTAACTAGTGTCAGGAGGATAGTGCTGTGAAGTGGGAAGAGTCATTGTCGTTTTAAAAAGAATTCATCTATCAACGTCAAAATGGGGCAATACAGAATAATCAGAGCTGGGTATTTCACCTTTCTAGTCTTTTCAGTGTGTGTAGGAACGCAACAGACAACTACTGTATCTCTCCATCAGGGTTCTGCACAGACAATAGCTCTTTTCAGCCCTATTCTCTCGCAGCTTAGGCAAATTTTGGCAGTGATCCATGGGTACATGAGAAAAGACTGCAGCAAGACCTTTAAGAGCCAAAAATCCTCTCTTATCCTCTGGGGTTAGGACAAATCAAAATCAAATGTTAGCCTCAGTTACTCTTACCGGAGTGAAGTGTTGAAATAACATTGTTTCATTTGAAGTGTAGCCCAGCCATAACTAGAAACGTCCTCAGTGAATATAGTTATTGGGCTGACCTATAGGCAACCCTCCACTACCTTCACCTATACTTCCACTGATAGAGCTGGTCAAACCTCTTTCTGACACGTTTTAGCAGCTGTAAAGTTTGCTGCCATAAACTGTGATACCACATCTGTGGAGGGTGAAACTCAGTGGGACTTACACTTCATCTGATAAGAATCTAATTCTCACAACAAATGTAACAGGATGGCTTGCCAGGGTCTGTCAAGGAAAAGAGAACTTGATAGAGAACTGAGGATGAAAGTCATTAAGAAACTCAGGACTCAGATTGTGTATGTGTAGAGAGAGAGAGAGGGATATTCTTTTGGGATTCAATGCATAAGTGGAGGATTATGGCACATAAGTGATGGTGGTGCAGGATTTTTCCTAGAAGTGCTGTATCCTTGCTCATAGCCTCAGAAAAGAAAAGGAAATGGGCCTTAGGGAGAGCGCAAAAGAACAGCCTTTATATAAGAAGTTTTAGCCTAGATGACACGTATTTATCTACCGTAGTTTAATGAAGAAAATAGAAGAGGACAAATGGCATGATAAATGGATGACAAAATCTGCTTTGTCACCATGCTGTACAATACATGTATAGCAGATGATGACAATTATGACGTGAAGTTTGATTTCTTGTCATATCGCCAATGAGAAAAAAGACAATAACATGCTGTCACCTTTTCCGCCAACTCTCCTTCAGATCTGAAGGCAAAGGCTTGTGATAGCAAATCTGCCATCTGTTAGAGAGGGGGAAAGTACCTGATGTGACAAGTTGCTTTTGCTCTACATCTGCTGTGTCGCAAAAGCTCCATCATTCTTCTCCACACAAGCACTATGCATCACATCTCTGTCTGAGGAGAGAGGTGTTGCCCGGGGCCAAAGAACAGAGGATAGAAGGAAAGAGACAGGGGGTATCAAGCAACGACAGCAGGAGAGATGAGACATCAGTACAGGAAAAATGGGTGTTGACTAGAAGAGAATCCCAGGGTGACTCTTTACTGTGAATACTGATTGGCAAAAACTGAGGATCATCTGTCAGCTTAACCACCCAACCTTGAGGTCTGAATGAAAAAACGTAATAAATTTTCTGAAATAGCTCACTATTCATTCCATCACTTCTACAGCAAGACAACACAGATAGTGTGTTCATGCACTGAATCTTAACCAGATAGATAACTAACATTGCTTGTGTCAGTGCATGTAAATGTCAAAAGTGAAATTCAGAATTAACAGGCTACTGCGCCACAGTTACGTCTTATTATTTTGACATCAGGTGTTAATGTCAAACTCAGACTGCTATAGCATTCTCAAATGTAAGATTTACACTTAGTTACTTAATATTTCTTGGGCAGATAAGATAGCTATCGGATCTCAAAAATTGGAGAGACTGTTCATAGTTTAGTTAGCTTTGCCAGTTGCAGGCTTCATACAAAGAGAAAGTCACTCACAAAACTCAGATGACTTTAAGGCTACAATTTGCAAGTAGGAACATGGGACCTTCTGGAAGAAGTTATATGGTCTGATCAGACCAATTGCATTGGGGTGGCATCGTCAGCCTGCTTCTTTGCAATAGGGCGTGGAAGGCTGAAATGAATGCAGGTAAATACAGAGAAATCCTGATGCAGTCTGCCAAAAGAAATGCCACTCGCGAGGTGATTTGTTCTCTAGCAAGACAATGGGCCCAAGCATTAAGCCAAGGTTATACACTAGTGGCTTAAAAACCACAACGTCCTGGAGTGGCGAGTTCATTGTTGGGATCTATTTTTCTTAGCAGCCACCACAACCATTTCACACTTTTTTTCAGATGGGACATTCTGTCCTTGTGCAGGACACAAGTAGACAACACATCATACTCTCTTGATTTATTCATGCTAACAGAGGTCAGGCGTCCATGTAAACAGCTTAACCTACTGGATGTAACCTTAGCTAGAGTCTGGCAAACAGACAGCTCAGCACATGTATGTATGTATGTATGTAATGCAACCACTGATGCATTTATCACTTAAGTAAATAAAAGTCAGCTTTGGGTGTGAAATCCAGACATTTGTGGCACATATGTCTGAACACACAGACACACTGCATGCTGCAGCACTGATGTTCCAGCCAGGCCAGTGCAGGGCTGTTATTGTGTCCTTTGCAGCTGACTGGTCTGCTCCTGCTCCCAGCAGAGTGCCGTGTGTTAAGAAGAAAGCTACTGGAGGATGAATAAGCCCAGGGCTCCCTGCAGGGTGTTGCTTATTAAATGGTAAGTGTTATGGCTCGGCCCGCTGGGCTACAAATATAAGCATTACCCCAGAATGCTGCGTGTTGTCTAGAACTCATCACACTGTCACTTCCTCTTAACCACAACCCAAGTCTATAATCAGCAGGTTTGTACTCAGCTGGTTAAAGGCAGCAGGGATGAGAGGGGAGGACACAGCTCTGCCAAACAACCGCGGCAGGAACAGGAAGTAGGTTACACTGGGGGAGTCTGTCTCTGTCAGCATACAAAGCAAAACATGGCTCCTCTTCTCCTCATCTTATTCCTTTAACCAAGATATTTAGTTTTTAATAGAAATTAATGTTTTTTTCATTACTGTAAGATTGTGATTCCGTTCCCAGAACTGAAACAATTGGTCAATGAATTGATAACTTCATATACAAAAAATGAATTTGTCATTTTTTCAAGCAAAAATCTAAAACATCAACAACAGCTTCTTTTTATTAAAGATAATTTTTTGGGGCTTTTCCCTTTATTAAAGTGACAGTGGACAGACATGAAAGAGGGAGCGAGATGGGGGTTAACACGCAGCAAAGGGCCGCAGGTCTAAAATATGATTCTCTTATACTCAGCTATCCAATATTCTAATCCAGACAGAATAGAAAAGCGGGGCTAATCGTATTAGTGTAATCACGCTGACCACATGAGGGCTAGCGGCTTAGCTAAGAGTGGATTTCTGGGCGCAGGTGCTCTGCAATGTGGCATTACAGCCCCTAAGCCTTGTAGGGTGAGCCTCAACATAGATGTGTTTCCATTACACAGTGTCTGGATCCCCCCCACCCTTAACATCCCTGCACCACAGGATGCAGAGCCTGATGGAAAAAGCTGGTGCAAATGAGCTGTGAAGAACATTTTGACATGTTGAATGTTGGTTGTGTGCCATGTTAATGTTATTAATGGTTGTGATTGTAATTGCTGATTAACACAACATGCTTCACGAGCTTTTGAGAGTGACAGCAGTTAATGGTAACAATCAGAATACTGAACCCTGACCGGCCAACAACAGCTAAATCAAACGAGGTAATCTGACTGCAGGTCAGCAGAACTTCAGGTATTACCTTAAAGGATGGCCAGTCATAAAGTGACGTACTGAATGGAGTTGGTCCCTGCAAAAACTCTGTGTAAAGTGTAATCTCTTAATATGTTCACTAAGAAAAAAAGAAACATCATCTGTGTTAAACATGTGCGATAATATAAAAGTACATGGAAGTTCAAACTCAAAGTAAGGTTTTTTCCTTTTGGCAAGGCATGCTCTAAGGTAATGTCTAAACATGAGGTTAAAAACACCTGGGGAATATCGGTCCATGCTAAACAGCACAATTAACCTGGGAACACATTAAAACATTCTACACCTGCGTGTTTTTTGCTTATGACTATTTCTTTACATCAATAAAAGCTCCTGTTCTTTTGGCTGCTAGCAGTTCCTGTTCACACTGTGAGTCCAGCGCAGATTTAAACAGTTTACACCATAACATGTCATACTGAAATTTGTGAAATCCATAAAATAATACTTTTTGTCATTACAATATATATATATATACACACTATATATATTTTCTGCTCTAGCTAGATCCAATGGGTGTCGTAGTTTCTCTAACGTTACTAGTTGCTGCTACAGCATGTGAAAAACCAAAGTGCTTGCGAGGCCAAAAAGAACGTTAATCTCGCGTTAACAGTGTTAATAACACGTTTAACTGACAGCTCTACTCAAAACACCATTCAACTGACAGCCTTTGTTGTGTTTGATGCGAACTTATAGCCAGCAGTGAACCAACTTGGTTAAATAGGTCCATATCATCTGGGTTGACATGACAGAAGTCTCTTGTTAGCATCTTGGAGGCTGCTGCACGACTCAGAGCTTCACTCGACTCACATCGGGGAGTGATACAGACAACAAGCATCTGATGATGATGACGTTTGTGTTTACATTTGAGTTAAGACTTTGAGAAGTGGTGGTACCCACCCCACCTGAAATATGATTGGTCCCCCTTGTGCCCCCCCAATCCATTGGGCTAGAGTGGTGTCTGTCTGAAAACCTTGATTTCCATTGGATCAGAGGACCTTCACTTTACTGCCAGTTCCACTTGGTAAATGGATATAAGCTTTAAACACGCACTGTATGGCAGCTGTGTACTCTGCTGAAATGTTGAGGCCAATTTAGAAGTAGAAACATGTTGAACTCACTTCACAGCACCTGTTGCTTTAAGAAATAAAATGTGTTGCACTTTATTTTTGTTCTGTTTCCTATTATCTGAAAACTGTGTAGAGCAAGGTTTTCTTTGTTGTATGTATGAGGCAAGTTTTATTTTTATACTGAAAAACTTCCCAGCCCTTGTCACATGACTGCTTAATGTTTCCATGATGACTATCCTACTTTTTAGCCAATAGTATACAAAAATGTGTATTGTTTTTGGATATACAATTTGTTGAAAATAAAAACAAATAAAATTAATAATGAATGTGATTTTTATTTAGCAAAATTACACTGAGGTTGTTTGATCCTATCCAATATTTTCTATATTCCTAAAAAGATTTTCTATGCTGTATTCAGATAAAATCCCTGACAGATTATTGGTGCCCCCTGTGTCACCCCACTTAAAAAATCCAAGGATCGCCCCTGGTGACAGGTCCGTGGGGCGAGGAGAGGGTCCGTCTAAAGTGAGTTATCTAAATTATATATGGCCTAAACATGATTCATATTCGTTTACACCCCTACCGTCAAATGTTATCGTGTCTTGCTGAATATGGATACATTTCCACACACATTAGCATTGCCAAAAGGCGTTGGTAAGCATTCTCTTTTCATAAAAAATCCTTACAGATGCATATATTTTCAAATGATTACGATTACTGTACAGCTTTTGACTGCTGAGACAGGCATGAAGGGATGGTAGGAATGAGAATAAAACTGGGTGTGTAAGCTGTATAGTAACTGTTAAATCATGTGCTTTGCAACAGCAATTCAAATAAGGAGTGGTTATGAATGTGTCAGCAAGGAGCTTACTTTTCCCATTTACTATTTCCTTCTGTACAAGGTGACAGACTGGAGTTGACGGCTGTAAAATGGAGTTATGACATAAGTCATGTGAGGAAAATCACTACGTAAGCACTCACAAAGCAGAAATGTACATTTGTGAATAGAAGGCTGCCTGACAGACAGGTTGAGCCCCCCCCAGCTGTGCACAACCTGAAGATTCCAGGGTTTAAACAAAAATAGTAAGAAATAGTAGGATGTAGCTGATTTCTGTGCTAATTTTGATTATAACTACAGACTCTAAACACCTGATGTTCAATCATTTTCTCTCTCTCCTAGTTCCTTTACACTACACATGCTTACATTATCGACAAACAAGATAATCAAAGAACAGAAAAACCTAGAGTACTTAATGATGAGGGATTTGTCCCCTTCACGTCTCATTTCCGCAGGAATTCATTAAAAATGTGTTTACAAGAGAAAGGGTGTTTTATTGTGTTCTCACTCTCTTTAATTAGTGTCAGCCTCAAGGTTGTTATATATTCAGAAACAATATTAGCATAGATAAGCAAGAACAAAGAATTCAGGGGTTTGAGAATTAAGAGAGCTGTGATAAGTGGGCCAGCATTTCAACAAGACATGCGGGAGGATGCATGGCATCATCAGAGAGAGAAGTGAGGAATTAGCAGAGGTACTCCTCCTCTTCTTTTAACTCTCTGTTCTCTCACTGTATTTTTCTTCCTGCTTCTTTTTTCTCCCCGTTTATCTCACACAAAGAGAATCCTTGGCACTTTCAAACTAATTACCATTCTGAATGCAGCTAATTAATTTAGAAGTGGTTTACTTTTTATGCTGTGAAGCCCACTAACACATCATCCACAGTAGGTGTAGAAAGTGTTGCCTCATGTCTCACACCAGCTGGGTCTGGTTGTCTCCTGTGCTGGCTCACCAGTCTGCGTGCATGAGGGGAGGGCAACGGGGGCAGAGCCCGACACTTCATCATGGCAAGGTGGAAAGCTATTGGAGATGGGGAGGGGTGGGGGCGGAGGAGGGCGTCTTGGCAGGGTTGTTTCATGCAGACTCACTGCAGAGACCATTGTGTGTTGAGGGAAACTAGAACAGAGCTACTCAGATGGCCGTAACCACTGATGTTAGGAAAGGGATGTCCTAACTAGTTCAGCACGTCTATCTAATTATGCACACACAGATCCTCATGCATCTTACATGCAGACACACTTGCAGAGGTTGACTGTGTTAAAGGTGGCTCAGGAGATAACTGCTACGCTAAAGAAGAGACAGACGTTTGGCTCACAACAAAATAAAAGGGATTTATTTAAGCTGAGAGGAGAGGGGAAGTGGGGAAGCAGACGCCAGGACAAAAAAAACTCAGAATAATAGGAAACAAAACAAATACTCACGGCCACCCAGAACCCGACCATGACAATAACAGTGCTACAGTATCTGCTTATGATTTTTATATGGATTTCATCTTCAGTTCTTCATAAACTAATCATCTGTGTGATGTCCACAGCCATGGCCACACAACCAGCTTAAGAGCGGTAACCTCGTGCACTTCTATCTTCCTTAGGATTAGTTTGTATGCATTATTGGAGCAGCAGCAGCTTTATTTGTCCTTAAATATTCTGGGGTTTAGATTTATATTATTTATTATTTATATTTGAGTTTTTTTGCTGAGTTAAGGATAAGTAAAAGTACATTTCTTTTGGAATGAGTTTTTAGGTATGTTGTGCTGTGATGTGTAGTTTCTGTAGTGTTATTGTTAGTCTCCCCCTGTCTGTGGGTCTGATCTGCCAATATATAAGGCCCCTTTGTTTCTTTGGTAGTAGGTCAGGTGTATTTTTTTTTTTTTAGTCTCTTATGTTCAGAACTTTAGTTACTGTCTGTTTAATTGACCTCTTTTAAGGGCCCAAACACTTTATCTTTATTTTGTTGTAATGTTTTTTGGGGAAATAAAAAGCCTTACTTTTGAACTCCCCTTGTGACTCCTCTTGCTTCACTGCTTGGTCCCTCACAATCTGTTAAAGCAAATATAATCATCATGCCTATACTAATGATTTAACATGACTAGAGGAATTTAACATGAATATGATACTATAATTTGGGTAAATTATATTAGCTTTTAGTAACAATAAAACAATGAATTACTTGGTTGACTAACTGCAACAATTCCAACGCTAGATTCAGACCATGAATACCTGCTTCCTAAATCTTTCTAAACATTTTCTGCCAAAGTTAGAACATAAGTTTTGGTTCATGAGAGATATCTGCATGTCTGTTCATGTTTTCTCTGTGCCTTTTACACTGGTGGCCTTTGCTGGGTTTAGGTGACGTCATATACTGTACTCTGTATCAAAACATTACCTACATAGTTTTGATGAAGCAGATAAGCTGAGTTTTGGGGCGTAAACTGAACACCTTTGGGTTTTTGACTGAAAAAAGACTAAGGGTCTACAGCTACGCTAGCTACTTTGTGAGGCTGTCATTCAGCTCAGAGGCCCTTTGAGCAAAATGCCAATGTCATGCCAATATTGCAATGTCAACATGCTGATGTTTAGCAGAAATAATGTTTACCTTGTTCACCATCTTAGTTTAGCATGGTAAAAAGCTAACATTTGCCAATTATTACTAAATACAAGTACAGCTAAGGCTAACAGGAATGACATTCGTTTTGCAGGTAAATGGTAGTAAACTATGTATATATAGGGGAAAATGAAATTTTTACCGGATGAGATCAAAGTCACAGCATTACCAAAGCTAGGGTGACCAAACATTCCGGTTTGACCAGGAAAGTCCCGACAAAAGTCTGTCCGGACACTAAAATGTCCCGGTTTACACCGACCACTATCTAATTGTCCCAGTTGTCAGCAATTATATATTTTTATCTTATTTTTGTCTTATTATAGCCCGATCATTAACTAAACCCATGTAGAAAGATTAATAAAGCCGTGTCCAGCGTATGGTGTGTGTGTGTGTGTGTGTGTGTGTGTGTGTGTGTGTGTGTGTGTGTGTGTGTCAGTTAATTATAGCGGTCTACGTCTACATAATGTGTGCAGCCAGCGTTGCCATGTATATGTGAAAACAATGGCTCATCTTATGTGTCTGGTTTTAACGGTTAGGCTATATTGCCATCGCTCGTCTCACGGGCCATTTAGCCGACACCTGTGCTCTAATTCACATTAAGCTTTCAGCCAACAAAATGATTCTTAAGCAAATTCACTCCTCTAACAATTACAGGATACAGAATGAATGTTTCCAATAGGGAAGCTATACAAGTTCAGTGGGTGCATTTCCCACACGAAACTCACTCAATGTCTTTTGATATTAGATATGTAGGCTACATAGCAAGAGAATTTATGAATATTAACTGAGGTACCCCATTATGTTGTGAGCAGTAGGCCTACGTGTGATGTTGGCAAAATTATGTCTAGTGTGTCTGTGTCTGACCTGGGCTGGCACATGTTCAGGTTAAAAAGCACTACGGTCACGCGCAAAGTGTCCCGGTTATAATTCCAGGAAATCTGATCACCCTAACCAAAGTCATTGTAATTCATTCTGTAGGGAACATGAATGTCTCTACCAAATGGCATGGCAATCCATCCATCAAATAGTAGGAAATGTCCCTCTGAACCAGAAATATTATCCTGGTGGTGGTGCAAGAGGAAATGTCAGGGGTTACCAAAGTCAGGATGGTTCATCTTCTGGGAATCATGAATTTATGTACCGGATTTCATGGCAATCCATGCAATAGTTTCCGAGTAAACCAAAGAAGTGGACTGACTGACCTTGGATCACGCCTCTAGTGTGGCTAAAAGGAAGCAATGTGAAGGTGTCACTTTGGGCTCTGGAAAACTGTGATGGGTATTTTTCACTATTTACTCCCAAACAGATAAAGGCTTATTTATCAAAAACTCATCAGATTGAATAATGAAAATACTATTGAGTTGCAGCCTGGTAGAAATAATGAAAAATGAAATGTATCCAAAGCCAGATAGACAAGGACAGAGAGAGGGAGGGGTATATATTTGCATATATTTGAAGCACCTTTAAGAAGGCAGCCGTTCTGGAGGGTGAAACTTCTTTCCCACAGATAAACACCGCGGGGCTTTAATAAACACGCCTAAAAGACTGTTTAAATTCAGCAGCTGTAGCAGTGGTTGCAAATCTCTGCTGACCAAAATTACTTTTCAGTGTACAAAGCAACAGACATTCTCAGATAAATGTAATTACAAAATTCCCCACTGTCTGTTCAAATGTTCCTGCTTTAGTGAAATAAATGGATCCAATCTGCATTTAAACAATACAACTTATCTGGCACAATTGGCATGCAGCTAAACTTTCCTCTAATGGGAAATAAGCAGGGTTAAATAAGGGAATAGTAGCAGAATAATGTTGGTTTGCAGAACGGTCTTGCAGTGCAGCAGTACATGTGTTATTCTGCTTGATGATTTAATTCATCTTTAGGCAATGTCAAATATTTCTCACAATGACTTTGTATGAAAATAGTCCAGGATATAATCACAGAAAGCCTGCAGCAGCAATAACTTAAGATGACACCATCAATAGTGATGATCTTGGACGTGTAACAATCTAAACATTAATCAGAGAAGAACGGGCGCAGGCTTCCTGTAGGCTTCTACAGGCGGGGGGGACCTCTGTGATGGATGACGAGCTCAGTGCAGGATATTCATCACTTGCTTTCTGATGGCCTATGCATGCTCACATTTCATTAGCATCATAAATTATGTCCCCCGAGGGAAGCCAGGTGGCCTCAGACAGAGACCTCAGCCCTGTGACAGCCAGAATGGCCACGGAGGGTCTGTCAGTGTGTTCATGTCCCTGCCATGCACACAGAAATCACTGCAAACTGTTTCGTAGGCAGCTGAACAACAAAGGCTGAGGGTAAAGTGAGTTGACAGCCAAAAAGGAAACTACTCAGCTGGTAACTACTCAGCTGGTGCAACTGGGGCAGAGCACAGGCGACAGAAAAGACTTTTTTACTGTCAGAAATGGGAGTTGTAGGACTCTATTTTAGCAAGGACTCTCCAGATAATCTATAAAATTGAAGAATTAGAAGTAAAACAGTACAGATATTTATGACTGAATACTGCATTTAAAGTGGGATGTACAACAGCTGAACTGTTATAATAAAGCTGCCTCACACAGCTCTTCATCACTCAGTTTAGCATTTTATTGACAGTGATGGCCAGCTGCCCTTTCACATGGAGTCACCATGTTATTTTGTAATATTAAATAATGTAGATCCAATGAAAATGCAAAATGTGAGTGTGAGGTGACAACACAATCAGGTGTTCTGATTTCCTAAAAAAGTTACATCTCTGGAAGGTCTCAGAAGACATCATCAGTTAACATTAACGATGCAGTGCTTTGTGTGGGACAGCCAGTGGGCGATTTAAAAAGGGTTGAGGGAGTAATACAGGTTTATGTAAGAAGAGATGAGATGAAACTTTAATGATCCACACAGGGAAATTGCATGGTTGCAGCAGCAGAAGTGCAGAATAAAGAACATCAAATAAATCAAAGACTGGAATATTGATAGTGTTGGCAAGAAGCAGAGAGTAAGATGCAGATAGCAACACAATAAATATAGTTTCTTCAATAAAAAAACGGTTACGCCTGTATCGAGAAAGTTTACAGGTGGACAGATGTTTCATGTCCAATCAGTAAGGTGTGCAAATATAAATATGCAAATGTCCATCATGAACTTCATTTCCAACTTACAGGCGGAGCACATACAGTATGAGCAGAATGTGACAATATGTTAAGGGACTTCATCCCTAGTAGGTAAAGCTGACCAACATCACTGTATGAACAGCACAGGCTTGACACAATTATTACAGTGTGCAAATAGAATGGCACTCAGAGAGCACGAACCTCCAATAAGGCAAACCGGATAAGGTAGGTACGTATTGGACAATGATTCCTCGTTGCTGATTGGATGCACTGGCTGTCAGTCTGTGACAAATGGAAGTTCTTCTGTTACATTTGGATTCAACGGCAGATTGGGTGCCTTGCCATATAAAACATAATTTATCCAAAGTTTTTATGTGTATATCTTAAGAGACAGAGTTAGGATTTTCTGAGCTCTAAATTAATCACACAAAACTAAAACCCAGATAACATAAGTGCTCACAAAAAACATTATCAAAA
This sequence comes from Etheostoma spectabile, assembly GCF_008692095.1. Taxonomy (NCBI): domain Eukaryota; kingdom Metazoa; phylum Chordata; class Actinopteri; order Perciformes; family Percidae; genus Etheostoma; species Etheostoma spectabile. Next base: position 6,057,359 of record NC_045745.1, on the reverse strand, counting down.
CATTATTAAAACACACGTCAACTACAACGTCAACTACAAAAGGAACAGTTCATAACGGTGCAAAAATGTAAAATGATGCATGGAATGCATGTTTTTTCAACCAAGCTTGCACCCCTTTCCGGCATTTGAACTGCTGTACAGCAATTTTACGGTTTACCTGATTTTATCATCCCAAACATCTCATCGCTGCCTTACAGATCGGAGGAAAAAGAAGAACTTCCATTTGTCCAATCAACAACGTGGAATCATTGTCCAATACGTACCTACCTTTTCCGGTTTGGGTCTTACCCAATGTCCTTTGTTTTTTCCATTTGCTGTTGTGTTTTATGAAATGTTAAAGTGTTTTGACCTTCGGGACCACCGTAGATTTCAGTGTGAATCGTCACCACCCTCCTCCTCCCTGTTCACCTCCAGTTCGTTCGTCATCATTTCAGCACTCAGGTCTGTGTTCAGCAGAGCTCGCTCTTCTTCTCATCCTCTTCAGGGAGGTATCCTACATACTCACAGCTTCTCAGTAGTCCTCCTTTTAAATATGATGACGTCACGATGGGAATTTCATTATGTCACGATGGGGTCTAATCGCCAATGACTTATAATTTATCATTTTTATTGTGCACATTTCAGTAAATAATTGTTCACTCAAAACGAGGTCTCTCCTGTTAATAATTCAGCAAACATGTCCTATCTTACAATGTCCGACCCATGCAACAACATAACCTTCTTGGCTGAGGTAACTGCAACTGTGGAGCAGATGTCTATAATACAGAATATGTGGAGAAATATACAGAGTATGTTCCTGTATAGCAATGTCATATGGGGTCAATGATCTAGATAGGTACCCAAGTACTATGCAAAAGAGCAGGACAATAAAATGCCTGCTGAAAGCCTCGTGCTCAGCAACACTGAATAACCTCCACAGAATCAATCAGAACACCAAGAAAACAGTGGCTTTATGAGCACTGTGTAGGTATTAGCTCAATTTTAAAAACAACAATATGCATCTCTGCTGGCACTCAGTGGCACTTTATGAACAATAAAAGTATAAAGAGATGAAAGTGAAGCCAATGGAAATAAATGGTACATTATCATCCGGAGGAACAGGATCAATATATAATGAGGTTTAATGGGCCAGAAAAGTGTCTAATAGAAATGATGGCTGCTACAGCCTCACCATGCACCCATAATGAAGCCAGATAAATCTCTTTCCTTGAGAGCACTTTGCCCTGAGCACAAATGACTCAGGAGGGCTGCTTTTATGACCCATGTTCATGTAAATATGCAGCCTGCAGTCTGTTTGCCTTATTATGCAACTGTGGCTCAGTATAGGATTTCTTTTCGGAGAGAAACGGCTGTGTTTAACTTTGTCTCACTTGCAGTGTGTCATAGTTTGTAGAGTATGTGAATGACTGACATTCCCCAGTGGGAAAGTTCAGACAGGGGACAGGCATGAATTGCATCAATTGTTACATTACCATGGGGAGAGAGTGCTGGAGTGGAGTTTGTCTCTGTAGCAATAACAAAACACTATCACACAAATAAAAAAGAAATAGCTGTGTGTTTTTTTCTGATGCAAAGTGGTGTTTGCTCATTTAATATAAGCATAAAAAGGATAAATACATATGCTGTCTGCTAGACATTTCCTTGGAAAAATCCTCTGGTGTTTCCTGTTTCCAGTAGACTTGGGTGAAATGGCTAAAATCAATATTACATTAATAAAACTTTTCCACTTATTGCATTATGGAAAATATGGTGTATGTATATTATTAAAATAGCAAACTAATATTTATTGCAGTGTTACAATCAATCAATTTTTTGTCCCATTAAATAGTACGGGGTACAATTCCAGTAAAATGGTGTCCCACCAGCTACAACTTGTGCATGATCCCAGAGAGAGGAGTCCCCAGGTTGGATGGACCCAGCCAAGACTTGGTGAAAGGACACCACAGCACTGTTTAGCATTATATTAATCAAAACTCCGTCATTTCAACTCGTTTGTCATTATAATTTGCTCACAATTATATATATATATTACAACAAATGAAAGTCAATAATATTGAATTTTTTCCTAGTCCTAGTTCCAAGCAGCTACCAGTTTACTACAATAACAGACAGACTAAATTGTTGAATTACAGGTTAGATTGTCTGTGGTTACAGCAGTCCAACATGCTGCCATAGATTGTTATTGATGATTATTATTAATGTATGTTTGATGAATCCATGATGTAGCACCATAGTGAAACCGCTGCACTGAATTTAATGCACTTTGATTTCTACTTTAGTCCAGGATGAGTCCAGGATGTAATACGGTGGGGTTCCAGCTCTGGCTTCCATTAATCACTCTTCCCTCTTGGTTGCTGCCATGCAGGACAGTTTAAAGTGAACATTCACCATAAAACTTTATATTGTTCTATTTCCATGGTTTTGGGCAATAATGTCGATATCCACAAACAACTATCTCTCTAAGTTTGTCCAGACTTAAATCATTGCCATCTGATGACACTTTATGGAGCCGGTCCATCTGAAATGATTTAGTCAGTAACACTGCGGGCTCTGTGGAAGTTTATATTGCAACCAAATGAATAGTATTTCAGCGCAAGGCTTATAGAAGTGAATTATAAGATGTGGCTATATTCCAGTAAAATATTCACAATGCTGTCAGGGGACCTGAGAGCCTTTCATTATTTACTGTCTGGAGAGCAGCTGCAGGATTTGTGTGTTGATGATGTCATCGCTACAGTCTGCCTCCTGTTAAGCACAGTTGCTGGTTCCTATTGAAAGTATACAATATCATTGGTACTATGGTAATTGTATTTTAACATGGTATCTTGATGCCTATACAGTATATTCTCCACAGGAGGCAGGGCGGGAGGTTGCCTTTCAGCTAAGAAGCAAGGAGGGCCGACACAACAGCCTGTTTCCCAGACAGGAAGCTGAAGACAGATGACCAGTTTGGTTGAATAGAACACTGTCTCTAAATGCTCCCACCCACAGCCTGCTGCTGACCTCTTCACCCTGTTTGTATTTGTGAAGAACAGCCAGCAGACTGTTTGAAGTCTGGCTGACCTCCTCCACTCTACCTCTGTCACTTACACGTTGTGTGCAAAATCTCCGGCACAGTGGAAACAAAGTTATGAAGGGTTCAGTCTTAAGTGCATAAATATTTAAGTCCTTTAAGACTAGGAAAGATACAATCCAAAAAGTTAACAACACAAGTTTTCTTTCTTATGTAGGTGCCTCCCTAAATCAGAGGCCCGAGAGTGCATCCACACATCATAAACAGCTCCACCTCTTCACTGAGGTGATTACACAGATCAGCTCGGGGACAAAGACTGGGACAATTAGACAATCTTGCAAAGGGCTTAATGTGTTGCCTCTATAGCTCTGACATATACTACAGACTGCTCACAGTGGGGTTCATTCGTGGTGTGTGTTTATTCAAAAGACATTCATTTAACTGCTCATCTTGAGTGGGCATCAGGGTTATACTGGCATGGGCTACTAGCACGTGCCAGACCTCTTAACCACTGCCCATATCTCAGCTCTTTTTCAACAGTTCATAAAGGTCTGGTGTTTTACTCAGTGACAGCCATTTCCATTTCAACGTACAGAATAACAACTCAGCATATCAAAAATTAAAGGCTAATTTCAGCGAATGAGTAGTGTGCTTCAAAAACGTTGGGCAACTCACAAGGCTAAAATCCTGTACAGCAGAGGTCGAGATAACCTGAGTTCCTTGTACGGGTCAAGGTTCCAAAACACTGGTTACTACATCACCCATAATGCAATTTGCAGTTGACACCCTTGCCTCTTAAATGTCCACTTCTTTCAAATCCTACCCCTCCATTTTGTACTGCAATTATCATTAATTTTAAATGTTGAATAGCCACAGAAGACATTGTACATTTGTTTTCGCAGGTTAAGAACTCCCCATGACGAGTAAACTGAACTTCACGTGTAAAATCTGCGAATGCCCCTTTAATGAAAGTGAGTAAATAGACCCAGATCCTAATCTTCTACAATAGGTGTTGGACAGAATCCAAAATAGCAAATTGTAAAATGTAAGTTCACACACTGTATTCTGCTCCAATAGTATTCTATAAAAATAAATGTAACAAAATGTCTGAGTGAGATGGTAATTATCAATGAATAAATTAAAACTGATTGTTTGCATTCCTATTTATATTGGACCAATTAGAGTGTGTTGCTCCATTCTGTGAGGAATGTTTTCTAACCATAACCAACATATGATGCTGGCTTTCATTTGGAACGAATGCTTTTAAGTTTATTACAATAACACATTCTTCAGCCTCTTGTGAAGCTCACAATTTAGTCTAATTTGCACATGTCTCCATGTCTGTCTTCCATTTGGTCTATTTTTCTCACACACAATCACACTTCACCTCACTCCACTTTCTGCCAAGTCAATTTCTCATGCCCTTCTGCCAAGTACTGCCGATATGTTCAAGAGGCAAACATGATGAGGATGCTTCACTGGTTGTTCACGCCACTGATGGCCAATCAAGGGCACTCCTCATGACAGGCAGTGCTGGTTGATGAGTTTAATGCTCGTTTCTACACCAGCTCAAATACAAGATCAGATTCAGCATGCCACATCAATAACTCATCATTTAAGGTAACGTTTTCCTACTTAAAATGTGTGCGTGTGTGAGAGAGAGGAAAAACCAGCAGTGAGAAAGACACCCAGAGAGATCAAAGGCAGAAACCAATGAACAGAATAAATATGTAAGACATAGATATACTTCTCTACTCTGGATGTTTAAGTGGCTTTCCTAATTGAATTAAGAAGATTTTAGTATACCATACTCTACCATAAACACTACCACTTTTTTCTACCATCTTTATTGAGGATCTGAAGGTAAAGAACTTCAGATCTATAAAGTATCAAACTATAAAAGTATCATCCCAGCATCAACTTCCATGAATGTGATGATGAACTGTCAGTAGGTCAGTACACGCAATATTTCCTTGGTTTGAAACATGTGGATCCATTCCTCCCTGGATGCAGAGAGATTTAAAATCCTGACCATATCCATCATGACCCATTCATCCAGTTGACACTTACAACCTGTCAGACGTTGGCAGAGGTTCTTCTGTATCGTGAGGAGCAGGGTCAGTTCATAAGGGGCACCGCTTGAACATATATCTGTGCTGGCAACATGTCTTTAATCACAGCTGCTATGCTGTCATGAAATTTATTGTTCAGCTTCAGCCGAGCTTTTTTCAGAGAAATATGTTCTCAATGGCAGATCGTATCTCTTATTGAGCACTCTCACCATTTGTTTGAAACCCCTCTCTTGCATGTAAGACATGTTGTTCTTTTCAAGGACGTTTTCTCTTTCATCTGCCTCAGCTGGCTGTGCACTTCTCAAGAAAAAAAATCCTGCAAGTTGATAAAAGAAATTTCTGTTTCATCCTATGTTATCTGATGATGAAAGACTGTATATTACCTGACACTGTTGTGCCCTCACAACACACACACACCATCCTTTCTTTTGGTGCTAAAGCAAATCTATTTGCATTTCTGTCTTTTTCTTGTTATGGTCCATTTTCTGTCTTAAAGAAAATATTCAGTTTTTTGATGTATTTTGTGTTATTTTACTGGCCAAATTTAACAGCAGTTACTATCCTTCTAATACGTTGGAGCTATGCTAGCAGCGTATAGCTTTAGCCTCTAGGAACGGTAATGTTGGTTTGTTGGACGGTCTATCCACCCTTTTGCAGTTGCTAGTAGCCAAGCAGGACACAGAGGATTAAAAAACTTGATGGAATCTTCAGAATGGGTCATTATCTTCACTTCTGAACATAGTCATACTGAAAGATCCAGAGAGAGTTGTGTGGAGTTAATAGTCTTAATTAGCTTTGTAGCAACTGTGACTTGAATGACGTTCATTAATATCAAAATGTTACACACTAAAGCTTTAATGTGATCATGGTAAACATATCTGCGGTACTAAAACCAGCATCATTGCATGTCTGGGACAATGAGCATAGTGTTAGCCTTGTTGCACTCTATCTAGCTACAATACAACTAGCTTTAATTTAGTTATATAACTGGAAATTGGCAGTGCATAGCATGGTCTTGATATTAAACTGTTGGTGTACATCGGTTAGCTTCAAAGACAGCAACATTTACAATAAAAGCACCAAGCGAGTCCCACTTCCTAAAGACCCCATGAGGCTAAGGTTGAATTTGTAATAATCAGTGCGTAGATTCAGAAAGGTGAAATGGCCAATTAAAAGCTTTGTATTAGCTTCATGCACTGTAACCTCTGATGATGGATGAAGGCATATTTCTGTGGGGACATTGTCATCATTAATATCACATTACTGCCTTAGATAAAAGGTGAGGTCATAAATTTTTATACATTAGCATTTTCCAGCGAGATATAAGAAAGATGTACCTGTTTCTCTAAACTTGCCTATGAGTCTGCTCTGTCAGCTGAGTAAATACATATGAATACACATCGAAATAATTCATATCTGCATCATATCTCATTAGTCAGGGGTTATACTATATATTGTGAAACAAAACAAACATCTTCTTGCTCTACGCACTTTAGCTAACATAACCTCAAAGAGCCCTGAAACCACAAAGTATTCATGATGACAGGTGTGATCTAGATGTCTCTTTTTGTTTAAATCCAGGTTTTATGATGTATATATCTTTCCTTTACTGTGTCTGATAGCGCAGGGAAACGCAGTGTTAAAAGTAACACTTAATATGATGTCATCTAAATTCTGACATCACATGACAATGGCTGGGCCTTGTTCATTAAACCTCCTAGTTGTTTTCCTCTTTTAACTCTATCAAGTTGGTCCAATTTGCAATTTGACTCTGGGCTGGCATCACAGCTTAACGTTGCAGGAGTCATATGTTGATGCTAAATCATTTTTAGCTGCAAGAATAACTTGTATATAGAAATACATTGCATGAGGATCACATTTAGACTTACAATAGATTATTGGTAATGAAAGATAATAGCAGTGTAATTGCAGAATGTGCAATTGTGCAAACGCGTAATCACAGCCTATGGTACTAAAACCTAGCATGACTTCATTGTGTACAGCAGGCATCGCAGCACATGCTGGAGAGAGAACTCCTCATCCACCCTGACAGAAACATCCATTTCAGCTCCGGCGTGAAGATATTCTCTACAGGCAGTAACACTGAAGCACTTTGAAATAAGAAAATGTCAAGAATCATTCTGTTGCTGCTTACAACTAAATGTGTCAGGCTATGACACAATTGTCCGTCTGTGCCAGGATGAACAAGTTTTTGCCAGTTAGTTCAGCATGGAGCCTCATCCATCTCTCTCTTCTATCTTTGTCAGCACAGCGGCCAGGACATAGCCAGCAGGGTTAATGATGAGCAGGGGGGCAGATGTTTTTTGTTGTCATCAGGAGTGATGGCTCCGAGCCTGGTCTCTGTCATTGAACCAAGGCTGACAGACAGACAGACAGGCAGACACACAAACTGGATGCAAACCTTTATATGGTTGTAGGCTGATGATGACCCTTTGCCAAATGACACGTTCTCTTTTTGTACGCACCAATTTGTTTCTACGGTGTTGTATGTCTGGTGAACATCAACAGTGAAACCGGTACAGTGGTAAAACTATTTGTGTTGCTATTTCACACCTTAAAGCAACATTGCGTAACGATTTTACATTAAAATCACAGCTTCAAAATAATTTTGATGCTACACTGACTTTTAGGAAAAATGGTGTCTCTGCCGTTTCCACCGTGATCGCCTGTTCTTGCACCATGTAATGTTGGCAAGCGGGTCGGATCTCCCGTATAAGTGCTGAATTTTGGTGAAGCTGAGAAGAGAAAAGGAGAGAGTGACCGAGCAAGAGGCCGCCTGAGAAGAGTAAATCTTGGGCTGGCTTTTATTGGTTGGCGGGAGCTTCATAAATTAAAAGGCTGCAGCACAGACACCGATGCCCTCTTGTATCATGACAAATGAATACAGCTACATTGACATAAAGTGTGTGCCTGTGTGTGTGAGAAAGAGCGAGCACCCAGGCTCCATCATTTAATGCCAAAGAAGCTTTTCCACACAGAGAAACTTGGCTGGCTTTTAATTGACTTAATCATTTCATTACTCTACAAAGACAAAAGATGAATGACCTCTTATCTGTTTGGAACAAAATTAACAAGCTTGCCAAAGAAGAGGGAGAAGACATGAAGCATGTTTTAACCAGAATGAAAGGATGTTTCAGTTCCTACAGTTCGGAGGTCCGCAGGGAAACTTTATCTTCAAACAAATTTGGTATCAGTACCACCAGAGTTTTTTCTTCTCCCTGATGTTAGATAAAGCTTTTATTATCTCAGGACATCCTCAGCAGGGAGATGACAAGAGGCCCACCAGTTAATTCAAAGATTAGTGTCACTTTTCAGTGCTGCACATTGGGGCTCAAAATCGACATGGGCCAAACTGAAAGAGTACTTTAATACATTCAAGGCTCTGAAATATCTCTGAAATATCTCAACAACTATTGATTGCCACAAAATTCCCAACAGATTCAAGGTTCCTGAAGGATCCAACCTTGGTCCTCGCTCTCTGACTTCCATCTAGCGCCAATGATATGAGGTTCATCTTAGTTCTTTATTGTTTTTTACTTTGGGTTGTATTTTATTTTGGTATTTATTTATTATACCTACTATTGGATGGATTGCTGTGAAATGTTGTACTCACATTCATGGATGCCAGATGCAGAATACTGTCGCTTTGGCACATTTCTCAGATCAGAACTGAATTGTCAAAACTGCTTGTTTAACCTCCACATCATCTCGTCACCTGGGTACATCATAAAGCTGTTTCTGTGTCTTTTGAACACATTGCAACATGCTTCATGTAAATGATGATTATATACAACTGTCCGCGGTTTTCCTACATTGTCAATTGCTTATGATCAAATTATGTTGATCAAAATGTATTTTACTGGATCTCTGTTGAATAGTCTTTCCCTCCAAAATCATTGTAGCATTATGTTATTGCATTGGTTGAGACAGTTTTCATAATCTGGCAAGCATAATATACATAATTTACAAGTAAATATGCTTGCCAGATTATGAAAACTGGCTCAATTCTCTATTAACTTTTTTTTGTAAATGTGTCCTAAACGGCTGAATTCCTCTCAGATGAATCTTGACTTTCACTAATGAAGGGGAATGTGTGAAGCATTAGATTAACCAATGACCAATCAGTTCAGAGGCGCATCTCATCAACCTTCAAATAGCAAGCACGTATAGACAGAGAATGATTTCTGACGAAGGAAGAACAACAAGGAAATGAACAGGTGAACAGCTGGGAAGAAGAAGAGGAGTACGGCTGTGTGGTGGAAGGGTGTAGAAAGACTAAACTGTAATTCCCCATACAGTGCTGCGTGTACAATTCCGCTTTAGGGGTGTTTCCTATGTTTACATTTCTAATTTTGTATTTTTTTCCCTTTGTGCTATGCAGAGTTGTAAAACAGTCTTGTCTTTTTCTTTCCTGTATCACAATGACATGGTCTGTCGACAAGTTACAGTACAAACAGCCATAAACGTGAGTCCTATTCATTCTCAGTACTCAGTGTGTAACTTTGTGCTGCAGAAAATGTGAGCAGAGAATGCAAACTTACTAAAGCATTGTGAACATGGTAAACATGTACTGAATATCAACAAGCTAGCATTATTACTGTAAGCATGTATATCGCTCATTTATCTTAGATACAGCCTCACAGAGCTGCCACTGTAGATGGCTGTCGACTTTCAAATAACGCAACCCTCCAAGTTTAAATAGTTTACTATAATTTCACAATTAAAATTGGGTATCAGTTTCCAAAACCTAGATTGATGCACCCCTCAGTTATATGGCAATTTAGAAAGTGTTTGAAGTTAGTTACTTTACATTTGATAAGATCACAGTGAAGACAATGTCAAGGTAACACTGCTTCCCCTTATCTCAGCACCTGCTAAATGTACCACTGAGGAAGCCTGTGAAACAGGCAGCTTATGAAACAATAAATACTATGTGCCAGCTGCAAGAAGATATTAAATTGCAATTGGATGAATCTTCTCTTTGCAACATTGAGTGTCAATCTTCCGTGCAAGTTATTGGCTTATTTCTTAGCAGTCACTTTCAGTTATACTGACCCCTTTGTTTAGTGGGTGGATGAAATCGGCGGGCTCTTATAATTCATTGCATGTCCACTGAGGAGCTAATCCCCATCCGTCAGACTCAGTGAGACTGACAGGCATCTGCCATTACAGCTGCAACTCAATCAGCTCATCATAGAAGCTGAGCGATGACGCCACTGGAGATAGAATGGCAGTTCACAGTAAAGCGCAGAAGGTGACTGAGGCTCAGAATATCAGTAACATTAGACCTGCATGGAGAGAAAGGAAGACAAGCCCATGGTAATGAACAATTTGTGGCATGTCCTTCCCAGGCTTTGCCTGGATGTATTGTCCTGTGTTATAACTGGGCTGAACTGACTCTAGGAAAGAGTGGTAGGACGGAGAAAAGATTCTGGGATTCAAGGACAAGGCAGCCGAGCTCCATGAAGCATCCCATTTCCCAGGGAGTGACCTGCATCGCTCCCATATTTGATGTTTCACTAGTTTCCTGGGGCAGACTGGCAGTTTTTGCTACACAAGAATGAGATACAGCATCACACACAAACGCATGCTCACAGACACGACCACACACACAGGTAGTGCATTAACAAACCAATCGAGTCATGGCCTGTGGGCAGATTGTGCAAATGAATGATCTGAATGAGTACTTTTGATGTGCAGCTTGCTTATACGCAATGAATACAAAAGCTCTCGCATGCGATTGAGTTCAGCGCTCTCCTTTCTGATTCAGTGTATTCTGTGTTGCTGGTTGTTACGCATCATTATAACGAGAGAGATTGATAGCGATAGATAGATATACAGAGAGAAAGGATGAAAGCCATTCCTCCAGTGGGCTTTCTCTCTTTTTTTGCTCTACCAATCATCAAAGATCTTTGGCCCCTCTGCACCTACTTTGCTGCCAGTTAGTTTGCAGACACGGCAGCACATCAACTACTCTGGAGCCAGACAGGTCCACCCACAATCAGTAGGCATTAGAAACAGCACGACACATAGTAAAAGTATATATCTGAGTGGAACTGTAAAAACACACTTTCTTTGATTTACAGCTTTGGTGATGTCTCTTCTTTTTTTTTGTGGTTGAACGACACCACAGATTCCAGAGGGGAAATTGGAGAGCCTTGGTTATTAAAAAACCCAGCCTTGTATTTGGGCCCCTCCACTCTGCAGTCCATCAATATTTGTGGGCATTAAAACCAAAATCAATGTCTCCTAGACGGGAACTAATCCCTGTGGCCTTGTGCTTTGTCTGGGCACCACCACTTTTGATTATTCAACATCAATCTGCCATTGAGAGAATGAAAGGACCACAATCAGATTAGTGACAGGTACACTCCCCGAGATAACAGCATTAGCTCCTTAAAGACGTAGCCAACTGCAGGCCCCGGACATGCTCTCCATCCTCATCCATCCTCCATCTCTCCCCCTGCCATGACCCCACTCAGGTGACAAAGAGATAATGAAGCTCTGTGAAATGTTGCCTGAATGTTACAATTTTCCAAAGTTGTCGTCATAGCCACATGTGATAGGTGTGGATCACTTTTTTAGGGCTACTAGTGTCCATGATAGTTCAAATTTAACCAAGAAAGTTCTCCTGAGCCTCCAGCTCTAATAATCCCCCAGTCCTTTCAGTGGTAGGGAACCCTGAACAGGATTGACCTGTAGATTGGAGCCATCCTTCTCCCAATCCCTCCTATTAGATCTGCACCTCAAGGCCTTCCCTCATCAAAGCAGTGGTGGATTTCATCTGGCATTGGGCTGACACCTCATAGATTAGACCCTCTATCTCATCTCTTTTTCCTAACTTCCCCCTCTATCTCCCTGTCTTGCTCTCTCTCATTTCTCTTCAAGGGTCCAATTACTCTTCTCTCTAAGTGTCAATAAACCCACACCTGCATCCACACCCACACCCACACACACTTACGCTTCTTCAGCACAACAGAGAAAACAAGGCAATATAAACTATTCTATTTCAATTTAATGATAGATTAACTTAAACAAGAATTTGATTGGGGACTATTAAAATGCTATATGTCTTGAATGGTATTTGGAAACTAGAGAGGAGGATGTTGAGTTTATGAAACGAAGCTCATATAATTCAAATGGCCTTTCCAAACTCTCTAAAACTATTTCAAATAAAAAAGAAACAACATATTTCCCTTAAGAGTTGTTCTGTCAGATTCAAGTCTATGAAATAGTACCACTATATCAATAATAAGGTATAAGGTTAGGTGCACAGCTGAAATGGATTAGTGTTGACAGGCCATCAGGGCTATAGATTAGTCTCCAAGAAGTGTTTAAAAGCCCTGAGAAATGCTTTCTGTCGTTATCTGGGAGGAGGGGGGAGCCGGAGCCTATCGAATGTGATGGGCTCTGGCAGAGAATCAGTGGTCACTGAGCCACTAAAGCAAGCCCCCCGATAATCGAATACAATACAAAACAAAAGCTGCTCTATAAAATCTGAATTGGACCAATTTTGGTCCCCCGTCTGGGGTTTTGCTGCGCTTGTCTACAGGTATCGTGTGCACGGAGAAGCCTCCACAAGCAAGTGAATGAACCATTCAGCATTGAAATTCACTGCCGCGGCTGTTTAGGCAATAAATGAACATGAGTAAAACTGGCTAAAGCGTCTCTGATCCCATTCTCACAGCGCCAGCACAATACAACTTGCCAAACAGTAAGTCTTTATTGTATATCACTATTTTGATACATCACATTAATAATAAACTCGACCCTGCGAATCCACTACTACTGCTCCTCAGGATTGTTTCACTACACAGTTTTAGTGATTCAATGTTGTGCCATCTGACAGAATCAGTTGGCCTGGGTCAATGGTGTACTGAAGACACACTTGAACAGAGCTGTCAATGGGAAATTTAGTGAGGTAAAGACTGCTTGTTAAAAAGACTGCCTGTTTCTCACTCTGCACTGCTGATCTGCACTTTCAAGTTTGGCTGCCATTTGAACCGTAACCTAAAAAACATAAACCTCCCTCAAGAAGGTATCAGGTGTCTCACACAACTAAAGAACGGTTTAAGTGTTGGCCCCTGTGAGATTGTAGCTGCAATTTCATCTTTTGCACGAAGCAGACTGAGAGTCCATATGTGGAAATGCTCTGTTTTCTCTACGGAAACAGCAGAAGCCCCAAAGAGGTTCCAGGTGGAGTGGCAAGACCCAAGGGGCCTCGCCAGCTGCCTCACCAATCTGCATCTTACTTTGGTGTACTTCTCCTATCACCTGTAGACAGACTGGATGTCAGAGATTGGGTCATAAAAACACATTAAGGGCACCAGAGAGATCTTCAATTATAATAGCTGTCGTCATAAATGTTTGGGAGAGCTCATGTGCTGTTTTTACTGTGCATGGTCGGTTGTTGCAAAAAGCATGCCCTATAGGGAAAAGCTTCATCAGAACACTTTAAACAGCATAATATTCAAAAGTTTAATGAAGCGATGTACTGTAAGTCCTCGAGGGCTGTGTGAAATTCCTTTTTAGAGAACAAAGAGGAGTGAGACTAGACTGATTATTATTTTAACCCAAGCCTTATTATTAAAAGAAAGGGCAAAAAATGTGTGAAAATGTTGTTGGAAGCAGCTCAGCATTTTACTAACACCTTGGGTATGGAGGTGTGGTGGGAAATTACAGGCCTCTGTTTTGTCAGTAAGTTTAGGGCTGCTTGTAATCTCTAAAATGATTGTTTGCAGAATCTTATCACCACAAAAGCAAAAAAAACAGAAAAACAGAAAATCTGCATTGCACTACTCCAATATCCTTGTTGTTCCTCACAATTAATATAAATACAGTATATCGGACAAAGGCAACTTGCAACGTGCAACTTATTTTCCAATTTATTTTGAATGCACTTTCATTGCTTATGCTTGCCCTCTTTGGGCACTTTCTGAATTACAAAAAAGTCTAACAAATGTAATGTGTTTAATCACAAAATTAAAAAAGCCAGCACAAAAGCCCTGCAGTGAGACTACACTATCACCGCACTGCTTTCCTCAGGGATTGAACCAACACAAGGAAACGTTTTAACTTTTAGTCCCAGCATGATGTTCTTGGCATATGGATTTACTTTGTGCTCTACAACCGTTCACTCAATTTTGAAATTAAAATCTTATATTATACCACAGATTTGTATCTGTTCTGGCTAATTCTGCTTATAATACCTGTAAAACACATCAGGAACCAATATATTTTTCCTCTTACATCCGTGGACATTTGCAGTAAACCTGTTAATTATATTTGTTTATGTTTTTAAGTCATAATTAATAAATAATAAAATAATAAACACATTTACAGATACATGCTATAACTGAATGATGAAAAAGATCATCTTGACTGTTGACTGGGAGTCTCCATAATTAGCCCTGGTATTTCTCTCAGAGTTGTACCATCAGAGAAAGGGACTTGTTCCCTGGCAGAGCCCCATAATCCAAACTAATGAGCTATGACTTTGACACCACTGGTGCTCAGTGAAAAGGTCTTGGCAGACAATTCCTGATATGGACCAAACATGTCAGCCTGACTGCTCATCTGTGGCTGCCTCTGAATCACCGGTCCAAGTGTCACCAGGCCGTTTAACTTTTAAGATTTCTTATTACGGTTGAGGAGAGATGTTAATGTACAAGATAGAGGGATGGAGGAAAGAGAGGGGAAGATAAATCCACGGATTTCTCGGTAATTTAAATGATCTCCTTTCCAGCCAGGTAGCCCCACTGAGCAAAAAACTATCAAAGAACAAAGAAATATTCTATAACACATGAGCAAAAACAGACTGCATACTATAAGTGAACATCAACATTTAAACAAAATAGGTTGCATTTAGTGTATGTTATTAAACCACATAATTAAAAAAAATACAAATGTGATGTTGAAATGTGATGAGACAAAGACATAATTCCAGTGAAAATACTGCACAAATGGAATGTCAGGGATCTATATCATTGGAAACTTTCCAAATACTGTTAAAACGTATTTGTGTTCTGTTGAACCTTGAATCAAACTGTAGAAACAGTGATTCCACTTACAAGAGAGTTTTTGGTAGAAACTCATGAAATGACTCTGCAAATCAGTAGAAAGGCAGTCCCAATGTGCAGCAGACAACAATGCACTAACAACGGATCAAACCGCTGAGAAATAAAGGGGTTTGCTGTGAAAAGCGAAGGGTGTTACAAAGCGAGGAAGCCAAACACTATCTCTTTGTATTTCTTTTCTTATTACCTAAAGGAACGCGACAAAAGAAATGACCCACTGGTGCATATGCAATTCAAAGCTTGCGTCTGATGAAGAGCATATTCATGTTCCTGTGGCCCTTTCAGCATTTTAATAAGGCAACTCAATGGGAAATGTAGGTGGGAATAAGAGGAGGCGAGGCGGTAAAGGGGCCAGGGTGACTCTTATCTAAAAAGAGATGAATAAATGTGTGCTGTCAGTGCCCGGTCAAACCTTTAACTTCTGCACATAGTGACGCTGCGTGGCTGTGACCCTCTGTACACCTGAGAATCTTCCTGGCTGACTCTGTGTTTCAGCTACAGTGCATGACACACAATAAGTTGAAAAACAGAATGAAAAATGAAGCTTGTCTAGCAGAGACCTTCTAAATACTAGCACAAGGAACATTTACAGTAAGTTGCAATGTCAGTTTTAAGAAAACATGTTAGTGGAGCAATGCTCCAGGGCTTGAACTCAAATGAAACAGAAATTGTTACATGTAGATGTTATGCACTTTAAGTGTAAGTATTATAGTGAGTGAAAATGAAAACTGGTGAATTTCGATCTAGAAAATGCATTTATGAGTGTAAATCAAAGTTAATTGACTGATATTCCTAAAGTATTGGGTGCAAAGAGAGAAGAGTTAAAGAATAGTTAAATGAGTACAGCTGACAAAGAAAGACATATGTAGCTCAATGTAAATTCTTTCAAGAAGACCTAACTTTTAATCAGTGCACTCCAAAATCAATTCAGCTGTTATCCTAATAAATTCAGTTTTTTTCTATGTCTAACTGTTGCATATCTGCAACTACTCTCTTCCAATTTAAATATAGTTCAGCGTAAATTCTTTCAGGAAGACCAAATTTAATCAATCCTCTCTCTGAGGGTTCTCTACCACTATGTATATACAAAATATTTGTATAGCGATGGAGTCTAATCGCCAAAGACTTTGTACATTTTATTGAGCTGTACAATAAACCTCATTTGCATAACTGCAAACATGTCTCTCCTGACTTAAATAATTAATTAATTAAATACAGAAAGGTTTATGTTTTGATGTAACTACCTTTTCTGTAGTGTGCTATATGGGGGGATATTTACTAAGCAAGTGAGAAATTACAATCAGAAGGTGCAAAGGTTGGCATTGTCTATACTATGACTAAGGATGTAAATAAGCCCACTCGCACTTCATCTGATTTGCATATGGTGCCAATAAAAGAGTTCTGATTCTCGACTGTTTTGACAGGTGTTGTGCATGTCTAGAAAGTAATGAAGCGCAAGGGAAAAAAAGTTCTGCTGCGGAACTTGGAATATTGATTGAAAAGAAGACACTTTGGAACGGTAAGCATGTATTCATCCGCTAACCCTAACCAAATGCATGCTCTTGAGGAAATTGTTGGCTCACTGATAATTGTAGAGTGTGGTCAAGACCTACTCTATTCTATCTAGTGTCCTGAGAGAACTTTTGTTACAATTTGACACTATAAATAAAATCAAATTGAAATCAAACTGAATCCGGTCAATTCAACAAAAAGATCAGTTACTAAATGAGTTAGGACAAATCACTGTAAAACCAGCAACCTAGAGTTTAAATGTATTCCCCTCCTGAATTGGAAGCAGGAATGTTACATGGAAGTGGGGCTTCCAGGGCACCAATACATTTCCTAATGAGCTTCTTGTCAGTGTGTAGAGACAGAAACAGGAGATACAGCACCTTTGCTTCTGGCTCTGATCATATCACTGAGCACTCTGTCATCTGGAGAATGCTTACAGACAAGATACGGCAGAGAGCGGATGAGTTTAGTATGCTGGAAATATGGGTATATACAGCTTAAACACATGTTTACATGACATAAATGTATTCCGCACGATACTTTTATTTCAAAAAGCTACAGTAATGAAAAGGCTATAAATCATGGAGAAAAAATGTAGACGTTTAGTACAGAGGAACAGCTGAGAGGTTCAGATTCTTAGCACCATGCCCCAAGGCTATTACCATCCATTTCAAATAGGAACGTCTTATTAATGTCTTATTAAAGCCAGTGTGAGACAGTTTTTGCAATAAAGATAGCTATTAAGATGGTGTGTTAATGTTGAAAACACCTGTGCCTAAACACACTCTGCTAATGATTGGTAGCGCACTGTAAACCTCCAATAACATTGACACAATATAACTATTTTTATATTTGTCACATGCAAACCCCCCTGGCGATCTGTGGTGACTGTTAATATTCAGGATCTCTTTTTCTATTGTTTGATATGGATCACTAAAACTACTTTGGAACGAGCCACTATTTTGGCCTGACTGCTGTTCGCTGATGTATTACCCGGTACACGCTCCGACAGAGAGGCGGTGAGATAGAGAAACCAACGTGGTAAAGTGGTAAAAGCAGCACACGAGTTCAGGAGAATCTTATTAATAAAAAAATTAAAATCACTTAAAGATTATTGAGCTAGACACTAAAGGATATGAAGAGCTTGTTACATGCAGGCAAAACTAATGTGACAGCAAAGACCTTAAGCACCATTCCCATTAAGCCTTAACAATATCTGTTATATATATATATATGTCCTCAAACTTTCCCAGTTGATCTCAATAATGTATACAGAGCTGCAAAGGCATTTACATAAAACCCATGTAGGATCAGTTAAAATAGCTGGTAGGCAGTCAGAGGCGCTCCCGCTTGCCTCCCTCCTTATGAATATTAATCACCACATGATCACCAGATCTGTGCTTTCCCTAATAAGGATGGCCATTCTTGTTGGAGGACTATGGGATGAAAATAGCACATGCTACAGACTTTCTATGACCTTGGCAAATTAACATGCAAAGAGCAGGGGTCGTTGCGTTATGCACATGAATATCCTCCTTGTGTTTTCAGCCAATGCAAGACTGAGCATCCCAGCTGGAAGGAGAGAGGGAGAGAGTGCACTTTTACTCCGAAGATATCCCTGAGGTGGAGGCAAATTCTAATTGATGAATATGCAATGCGCAGTTTATGGTAAGATCTTTGGGTGGCAGCACATGAGAGAATCTGTGAGAGACTACAAGGCATGCATTCTGTAAGTCTGACAGAGGAATTGTTAGGAAACAGGAGTCAATTAAGTTGGCACTAAAAGGCAAGGAGCCAGAGGCATGGGGGCATTGTAAGTCCCTCTTGCAATTTTAATATAAATGATAGACCATGTTTGCTGCTGGGCTAACCGCTCACCTTGTTTACTTCACCCAGAATGCTCCACCTCATTGACCACACATCCCACTTTACTGCACTGTGAGTTTCTGAAGTGGAGCCACAATTATTGTAATTGGCATTTTATTTAATAGTTTGCAATCACATATGTCTAATTACTGAAGCATTGTCATGTTTTGGCATTCCAAACGCATTTGAATACTTTAAAGTCTTAAGAGAAAACAAACATATATAAATATATTAATACAGTACTGTATATATATTATTAGATTATATCTGTAGAAATGCACATCTCTTTCAAATATTCCTGACCCGAGGGTTTGTTTAAAACACAGTATATACAT
>NC_045745.1:6009634-6038454 GCF_008692095.1 Etheostoma spectabile | reverse complement strand
AGCATCTGACTGCTTGGGTTTTTTGAACAATACAAATTTTTAGCATTGTTGCCACCTTCCCAAATCAATTAATTTTGAAAAATGAAAATATGCAAATAAGAGCAAAGTTCTGCTTATCAACTGATTGTTAATTCATTGTTCTTTAAAAGAATTAAATATTTTATAATTTCCCAACATGAAACCTGATTATATTTTCAGTTAATATTAACAGATAACAAACCTTTGGTTTCAAGGCCCAGGCAATTATAGAATTATTCTACAAATGTATAAAGATATTAAAAGCAATATACACTACAATATAAACAACAAAGCTCAAACTTATTAATTATATCTAGGCGATTGACAAAGCATTGGAAACAAGCAGTTTATGGCTGTTCATGCAAAGGTTTTCTCCTGCCACCAGCCCCCCCCCCCATACATATCTCTGGTCAAACCCCCTAATATGTTACTCTGCCTTGTGCCATGTATTTCCTAATTTGAGTGAGTGTGTATGCACCACAGTACACATGTGTATTGCACTTATGAATGAGGTATTGAAGGCTGTGTCAGTAATTAAAAACTAAAAAGATAAACAAACATAAAACAGCTGTGATGGGATCATACATTTTTTCAGGCCCATTTTAGCATGCTAATTTCCGTTGGGATCACATTTCAATTCTATCGCTACATTTCATTTCCTACCTTCACCCGCGCCCCCCCCTTCAGGATGTAGTGTCATTTCTATGGAGTGTTTCGTTACCTGTGGCAATCTGTTTCACGGTGCTGAGATTACAGGCAGGCCTAATTAAAGCTGTTGTTATATTGATAGAATTAGCGGGGCATTAATTGGAGCAGAACAAGCCGAGAGAATGTGTGAGGTGGGCAGAGAGACGTGGGAGAGTAAACATCTTTTATCAGATTGCAGTTTTCTATGTGGACTGTGCCAACTGCATTCCCAAATAATGGTAATCCATCACACTTCAAAGTCCCTCATGGGGCATCTAAACAACCAGCAAAATGGGAACTACTAACAGTGTCTCTGTGTGCATTTCACTATTAAATACATCACAATCAGTCCAAAAGGCTCACTCAGTCCAAAAGCTCCTCCAAATTTGGCAAAATAATGCAGCCTATTCTTGCCAACACTGGAAAGACAGATGTATCCTTTGTGGTCTTTAGTATACCGTTACATTCCTCGCCACGAATTTGTCTCTGTGAGGCCAGAGAAGGGAACTCACCATGACATTAAATCCTCTATACACAGTCCCTGAACTGCAATTTCATAACTTCCGAATTAAAATTCCGAAAATGACATATCTTATTTTAAGATGCTTTTTAGTGCACATTGCAACAGAATTTCCAGAAAATCTGCAACAGAAAATACAAATGAATGATTGTTCCATTATCTGAATATTAGGGTATAGGCACATAAAGATAAACAGCTATTTGCGCAAAACTTGTCCATTTGAGACAAAACATTTCAAAAGAAGAGCTCACAATGAGATGACAAAAATGAAAGGAGCGACAGTTAAAGCCCAAACTAGCGTAACCCCAAATAGTTGAATATTCAACGCTTCAATCAAAGGAGCCTGACTGAATCTTCGGATCATGCCATTTTGGCTACATGGGGGTGTTTAAGGTCTGATTTGACATAGAACTACCTGTTTTCTCCCAATAAGTTAATTTACAGCCTATTATGATTTTGCTGTAAATAAAAACGGGAAAAGAAAGACTCTTTACAGATTTACAGTTTTACTTTCCATAATCCATGACCAACAGTACACACACACACACACACACAGCCCCTCCCCTCCGTGCACACAGCATCTGTTGGGTAAAGATTTCTTCCTATCTACCTTAATGACACAACCACTAAGCTTTATGCAAATAATTACATTATGATGTCACACATATGCAAATTATATACATCCAAATTGCTTTCTAATCTGTGGGAAACACTGTACTGGTGGCTTGGTGAACTGATTTTGTTGCAGACTGCCACAAGTTCATATTATGTTAATGTTACCCAGTCAGTTGAGTCCATTTTCATGGCTTAACAACATCAAGGAGAAACAATAGAAATGCAGTGTATGTATGCTGTATGTCATCTTTGCTGTAGTGTGAACATGGGAAAAGTTATAGATCTCAGCTTTGATTCTAAAGTTTTATGCTCCTTTAACCAACAGAGCAGATCAGTGGCAATCACCTTAATACTAAAACCAAGGAAGCCAGATTGGATTATACTCTCCCAAAAAGGCAGTCAAGTGAAAAAACAGCTTTGCTCTCAGAATGCAGCGGCTGCATTGATTTTGCGCTGGGGTCACTTCTCTCTTGCTATCAGCCAAAGCATGCCAGGGGTTCTTAGGCTGACAATGGACCAATACTGGGCCTGATTCTTACTGACAACAGCCTCTATTGTATTTCTTATCGATATCTGTATCAAGCAAAATCTTTGCCCCGCCTCGGTAAAGCACCCATTCTTTATTAATACCTACTTTGGATCGGCACTTCCGTCGATGGAGAGGACGGACGCACTTATTACATGTGTTATCTGGTCTCCATTGTCTGAATGAGACACCACTGGGGGGAGAGTGGGAGGAAGAGGAGGAGGAGGAAGGAGGAGGAGGAGGAGGAGGAGGAGGAGGAGGAGGAGGGGAGTTTATTGGCTTTAGCAAGGTCAGAGAGAGAGAGAGGGGAGACAAAGTGCTGGGCCAGCACAATGGGCTCTTATTTTGTTGGGTCAGGCAGTCCAGGCGATTAAGCTGTCAGCTCAGAAGGGGCACTATTGATTTGGGCATGGAGGGGTGGGGAGGGGTACACCCCCAGTTGTTTTAGTTTATTAGCCAGCAACAATTTGATTTGATAGTAAGGAGGTGTAGCAATGTGAGGATTAAAGAACACAGTGATCACGGTTATACAAACAACCTCGCCTTATGGTCCTCTAGAGTTCTTTGGTCCTCCTGCCCGCGTCCCTTTGGACTCATTGCAGTGACAGCCTTTAGGCACCGTCCACATTTCATTGCCGTGCCTACAGAGTGCAATTTAGGTATGGTGAAGGGTATGTGATGATGTGGGGGGTATACTCATGTCTATACTCATGCCCCCTGTATTTCAAGGAAGAACATGTATTTATTTACTAGTGCTGTCAAACAATTGAAATATTTAATCTTGATTAATTGCATTAATGTCATAGTTAACTCGCAATTAATCACACTTTTGTATCTATTTAAATGTCCCTTGATTTCTTTTTGTCCCATCCTTCTTTCTCATTTTAATGCTCTTATCAACATGAAAAAGTGCATGGGCTTGTTTGTGCAAATGTTAATGATATAGGGGGGGGGGGGAATTGGCACCAGCTGTGTGCTTGGCTATCAGGTGGTATTTCAGACTGGACATGCTGCGATGATATGTTGTTGATGATGATGATGATGATGATGATGATGATGATGATGCTGTGTTCCCTCAGATCCCTTTGGTCTATCAATGGAACATTTGGTAACTTTTAAAAATGAAACTTTCCATCCAGAATCTCATCAGCGTCCATGTCGGCGTCTGGCGCTCGCCATCCACTCAGAACGGAACGTTACTCCTCTTTGGCCGCCTCGCGAGCCCAAACGGTGTGTGTGGGGCGTGTCTGTTGTTTTGTTTCTGGTCTAGCAAGATCCGGCGGGTGTTGTCGTTTTTACTGGTTGTTTTGCTTCAGCATGTGAAAAAACTACAGCGTTTGCTAGGCCAAAAAGAACGTTAATCTCAAGATGAAAAAAATTGTTAAAATGGGTTTGCGTTAACACCGTTAACGAGTTTCACTGACAGCACTATTATTTACTATAAATCATTCATTCACAAAGGAAATTGGTGTCCTTAAAGGTTGGATCTTTCCTATTTTTTTAATTAAGACAATAAGATCAATTTCCAAAGGATATTTTTTCTATTCCTCTTTTCAGTCAACTTAAGCAGGGGTTATTATACTCATGAGCAGCACTGTAATATATAATTTTGACTGCCACAATGGGGCCATCTGCGCAAGATCTCAATTTATATTGACAGACAAGGGAAATTGGGAAGAATCGAGCCAAGCAACGGGAGTCTGAAGCAGTCTGTAAAAGTGTAATTGGGTAGGACGCTCCAAGAGCGAGAGGGGGAATTACAGGGTCATGGACTCAAATAACCCTCCACCCAGACAGTCAGAGGAAATTACTGTGTATTCTACACACAGTTTTATACAGCATGAGTGAGCAGAGCTGCAGCTGTGCATTCATGGGAACTTAAGCTTTTTGATGAAGAGCCATGCAGGCCATGGATTTTACACTTTGCAGAGAAAATGGTGAAGGCCTTCTACCATATTAATAATTTAGACGCTGAGCTATGAAAACAACTCTGTGCAGACAACAAAAACATACAAGAGGTAAAGGTATAAGGTTTCAAGTAAGTATATTGAACACATTGCATGTTTACACCACTGAGACCCTTTTTGCATAGCATAATTACAGAATTTTCTTTCTCATGGTACAATTTTTATATATTGAGAAAAACGGGATATTGGTAGCTGCATGCTGATAATGTTTCAATGACAATATTATATTTTGCCTTATCAAATTAAGAGCATTTTTTAAGGATACACTTTTTGGCTTCCATTAGTCAGCTATAAGTTTACCAAAAGATTTCAGAAAAACACCTATGCCGGCACTACAGATGTGTTTCACTTTGTGTCTTCTTCTGACTATGGTATATCTTCTCAGAGATGACATGTGGGCAGTTTGGTCATTAAGGCAACAAATCTTCTCTAGCCCCTTGCCCTTTAATCTCAGAGAGAGGGGCAATTAATCTACATAATTTTATGAGCAGGATCACACATGAATTTGCCGTTTAACGCCAGTTTATTGCCCTTTTATGATGTCGTTGGAATTACATTTACAATTACAATTTTTTACATTTTTTCTGCTTCTGCAAGTAACAAACTAAACAGGACAAAGCTTAGGAAGGTCTTAAGATAGGGGTCTTCATTAGGGATAACCATCCAGAATGACTAGCTCAATGACTGCCCTGCCTATAATTCTTCATATGCTATTTTTGTGATTGAAGTTTAAATTGCGTACCTTACTTAAAATATAAGTGTCAATGTAAATTGTTCTCCACTATTGGGCAGAAGAGTTTCCTGCCTCTCCTTTTAATAGATGCAGTATTTTTCACCGAGAAGTGCTCTGTTGGCTTTGTCCTGACAGAGTGGGAGGAGAGTAGCTACTGTAAGGCCACAGCTCCAATTACACGCCGCCTCTGCTCCTTAAATGTCAAGCTACTTTGCATTACCCAAAGTGCAATGGCATTCAGCGAATATTAGCCCCACTCCAGCCACATCTGACACATCGT
Organism: Etheostoma spectabile; assembly: GCF_008692095.1. Taxonomy (NCBI): domain Eukaryota; kingdom Metazoa; phylum Chordata; class Actinopteri; order Perciformes; family Percidae; genus Etheostoma; species Etheostoma spectabile. Next base: position 6,033,108 of record NC_045745.1, on the reverse strand, counting down.
TTCATGTGGCTCCTAGAGTAAAAAGTAAATGATCGTCGAGTCCTTTCCTTCCATCCATAACCTATCTTTTCTGAATTTACCACTTCACATTTCAAGGAGTTTTGGGCGCCTATGAAAACAGTCTACCACAAAGCCAAATTAAATAACGAATGGTTGGAGAATGTCCTTTCAGCAGCTTTTGTAATTGCTTTGTAGTAAAGATTCATGATCTTTCTTTTAATGCTGTTGGTTCATTGGCTGCACTGCCACCCAGGGCCCCTCAACTTCTCCCATTAGAGACTCCACAGGCTTGACAATTTAGCTGCTTTGTCGATCATTAAGAGGGGAGACGCAGAGCTTCCCCTCTCTAATTAAACCTTGATTAGAAAATTGCTCTACCACAGACACAACACAGAAGAAAGTGTAAGGAAAGGGACAGAAGGTGGCCTAGAATGTGCAGGTGGTGTTCCCATAATAAGCATGGGCCATAAAAACACAGCAACACAGTTGCACTGAACTACTTTACTGTCAGCCTGTTTATTCAGGCAACAAGTACAAAGATCCATGTCTTAATTAGTGCAACTAATAATTAATCCATCAATCAAATCAATTTTATTTATAAATGTAAAGTATATATATTATTTTCTATATTCGCTTTTCTAACAACTACTCAAAGCTCTTTTACATAGTACAGGAACCATTCACCATTCACACACATCTCTACCTGAAGAAAGCATTCCATTGGTTTCTTGCTGGGAACACACATCAACACTCAATGTTCAATGTCTTGCCCAAGGACACTTCAACACGGGACTGCAGGGCCAGGGATCAAACCATCAACCTTCTGAGTGGCAGACAACCGCTCCACCACTGAGCCACAGTATCAAATCATAACAACTTCTCTCAAGACACTTCACAGGGAGTAGGTCTAGACCACACTCTATAATTTACAGGCTGAATTTAAGTTGCTATAGCCACTAACTAGTTAAGTACTCAGGATGCCAACCCCAGACTCCAGTGTCAAGGTCCAGTTCTACATTCAACCCTCACAACCTCTGTACAACTTCTGCACGGTACACGAACATTGCACTTCCTTCCCGAGAATAAACATTGCCACTATCATACATTTCCATACACATTTTACAATATATAACAGATTTACATTTGAACAGGAAAAGATACACATGCATAAGGTCTGACAATTCATGCATAATCAACATTTGAAGTAAACGTTGTGAAAACCTTTAAGTCACTATCATTAAATGCATACATTAGCTTTTGCTTTGATAAGGGCCAGGGTTAACTGACAACCAGTGGACCGTGCAACCGAGTCATTACCATAATTTTGCATTCTCTAATGTCATTTTCTACAAGGTTAGGCTTCATGTAATTATTGCCCCAGGACAGCAGTAGGCTATAAGAAATAGAGAGTGCAATGAGTGGAGGAGCAGTGGGCCACTTGTTTGACTTAATGAGACTGATCTGAGCAGATGGAGGAGAGACGCCCAGGTTGCTCTGACACAAAGTTGCCCAGCCTGTTTTAGCTGGCCACTTATCTGTTTAGACTCTCTCCAGCTTGGGCCTACAAAATGAAACTTTACCTGCATTTTCTGTCTATGTGGACTAGGGTGACATGACTACTACCAAGACTGTCTTTTCCTTTACTTACAGTACTGTATATACTATTCTTAAAATGTGTGTACAATTACGGTGTCTTACCCTAACCTTAGGTATTGCCTCACATCATCTTTTATTTTAGTTTTCCACTTTTACCTTTTACACCCTTTTCAAAAATGTAAAATCTGTTTTCAGTCAGCATAACTTCTCTACTTCTTTGACAATATGCACTTCCTTACATGCATAACTATTTCTCAATTGCAGGGCTTTACTTTCATCCCATTTTATATTCATTGTGATTGACAAGCGGCTGTTTGTGGTAGAGTAGCAGCTTTTGCGGTTGTCAGTCTGTACTTCATCATTTCATCATGTACAACCTAACCTGACACCAGACCTACATCCCTTTATAATCTTTTAAAGATTACTATCACAGTGAGAGCACGACCAATGCAAAAGACAAAATTATTGTAAACTGTGGTGTATCAAAACATACAGTGGCTGGTTTTCTTGTAGAGAAACAAGGTTTTCTTACAATGTCGGGCTGTTAAGAAAAAAAGTCACAACTAAATTAATTTTGGTCATTTCGGTGGTCCAAAAATAAAAACGTCTTTTCTGACGTGTGAGAAAGTGGATTTGGTTTGAAATCATACTTTCTGCCAATACATGACAGCAGTATCCTCTTATTTTTAATTGTTCATTATCCTGTCTGCTAACACATTGTGCAACATCTTTTATCAATCTTTGGGGAGACATAGCAGACTGTTTCTGTTGTGGAAACAAAATCCTTCCTGCTCCTTGTCATGTTCTAGACACCAGTCTATCCTAATCTAATTCCTTCTGGTTGCTGTGTAATTGAAATAAATGCAGTTTTTAATTGAATTTAGCCAAAGAACATGAACTGTTTATTCTCTGTACAACATTTGAACATTTGTCACAATTCTTTTGTTTGCCTGTAAAGGGACTGCTGATGAAATTTAGCTATCTAACTAACTCTGCCCCAATAAACAAATCAAAATATTCAACAAAATAGCTATAGGGCTGCGGTTAATACAAGCGACCACAAGGCAATGACAACAATGTCTTTAACATGCAAATGTACATACACCTTCACTAGCTAGCAGTCTGAAGTACTGTATAAAGTGGTGAGCAAAACTTGAAGGAATGTGTCGTCACTAATGCAGTGTTTCCACTACCTGGTAAAAGGAGAATAGCTAGTCCACCTTAAGTGAGCCTGTGCCAAAATTTCCGTGAGCTTTGGGGTTGGCTTGGGCCTTGAGGAGTGTATAAACCACACACCCCACACACTTTCTTTGGCAGTGTCCTCATTTAGGATCCTATTAACATGCGGGTAGAAGCTCTTCCTGAGCCTCTCAGCCTGGTGAAACAGTCTCTGCCTTGCCTTTCTCACCACTGAGTTAGTATTCAGCACCCAGGTCAGACCCTGATGTGGATAACAAGGCGCTGTCCCCCCTCTCCACCGAGGACTTGCTGATATTTTCCCTGCTTCTTCCCAAAATCCACTATCATCTCCTTAGCCTTTGTGATGTTTATGAGCAGGTTGTCCTGACACAAGTGGGTCAGGTCCTCTACTTCCTTCAGCTAGGCCTTTTCATTGTTATCTGTGATACACAATGGTGTGTTTACACCATTAAGCCTGGAAGAGGTGTGTCCGCCCATTCCAACCACCTGTGGACTGCGTGTCACATCCACAGTGAGGTGTTTAATCCCAGGACCTTGAGCTTTGTGACGAGCCTGGGAGAAGGTAGGAGCATAGGTTCCCTTTGTTTCCAGGTAAGATAGAGTGGTGTGGAGGATGCGTGCTGTGGCATCTTCCCTTGAGCAATTGGGACAGTAGGCTTGTAAAAATATTGCTTTGCTTGCTTTCACTCTTACGTTCCAAGTCCTATGTGACTTTCCTTGCATATATCCATATACATGATATACTTACAATAACTTTTAATAGATTTAACTTCAGCTGACACCTGTAAAATGTGGAAAATGGCTGCTTTAACTATTTGTTGATATCCTTTCAGTTTCATAAGTCATGGATTGCATTTCGACCCTCTTGTATTTAACTGTATGCTCTTACTTGAAAGAGGTATTGAAATCCTTATAATCTAAAGGTCCGCAGTTACTTTAACCTCACTCCATTTATTTTAAAGTACACTCAAGTACACTCACTGCCTTACTTACTTACAGTCATAGACTGTCATTCTCTACAGTAAACACTTTTTTGTTAACCTGAATCAGTTTTGTTAAAACTACTCTTAAAACACAATAGACATGACTTGAATTAAAAGGCAATCAATGCAAGGTCCCCTGTAGGATCCCTGGACTGCCAAGGATCTCTTTATTAGGAGTATTCTCGTAGAGCATTGTTAATTTTGTTAACGATAATCACGACAAAATATGTTCCTCAACAACCTTTTTTCCATGACTAAGTCTAGACGAGACGCCACTGCCATCATTAAACACTAACTCTGACGATTTACACATACAATATCGGTAATTAAAAAATGACGAGACTTCATTTTCCACGTTACCTTCCCCTCTCTGGTCGCTCTGTGTCTCAGAACTGCGCTCTGGCAATTTCGATTCATAAGTAAATTAATGTGATTGTCAGTTTCATACATCAGTTAAGTGTTTGGCAGGACTAGATTAACTGAAATATAGGATATTTAACACAGCAGTAAAAACGAATAAAAAAAAATAGCTTACAAATTACAGAGAGCAAACATTTTGAAAAAGTAATGAATAAAGGATGACTAAATGTAATGACATTAAATTGACTAAAACTATACTAAAACTATGAAGGATAAAAAATGACTAAAATGTGACTAAAACTAAAGACTTAGACTAAATCTAAAATGGCTGCCAAAATAACCACTGTCTTAGAGTTTATACTTTCTCTGATCTTAAGGAGAGGACCTGGAGATTATTACTATTATTATTATTATTATTATTAATATTATTATTGTTACTGGAGATTATTGCTCCCACAATCTGCCCGTCATGCTCATCTCAGATGAAAACTCTGGGTTGCTGTTAAAGCCCAATTCTGTAATTTCTAAAGTAAAACACACCAACAAAGTAAATCCCCCGGGTGTTAGGGTTGGTACTAATGAAAAGTAGCTCACTGTAGGCATCACTTAACCGCAAACTGCTCCTTCAATAAAGCGCTTCACAACCATCTTTGATCGTGCTAATATGATATCACTGAACTCTGAGAAGCAGATGTTGAGAACACAGTGTTTAGCTAGAAAGTATTTCCTTTGCATACAGTACACAAAGCGCTCCAAATCCCCACAGTCTCAAATGTTAACAGCAACTATATGTATTCTGAACTACTGATATTTCCTTCCATCATAGGCCCTGGGAGGATAGGATTCTCCCTCAGCCAGCTGGAGGGACACACACAGAGGAAAAAGAGAGCAAAAATGAGAAAAGGAAAGAGAGACAGCAGAGGCGAGAGCGCACAAAGAAGCTGAAATCCCTTTCCTCTGGGGAGAGACTCTCTGGCGACTTTACCCACTTCATATCTGATGAGCCTTTGGAGGATAAGAGTAGGGCTTTATCGCCACGATGCCTGGCAGAAGGAGAGATCCTCTCACCTCAGTGGTCAGAGTTGACCCTGTATGTCAGGCAGACAGGTAGACACCGGCGCTGAAGTCATTACTGCCAAAATGAGGCAAGAACAAGGTGGGGTGGCTCTCTTCAGTGAAGCTTATGGCAGGACTCAAAGTTTGCAGGGAATCACGCTACCAAAATCTTGTGGGATACAGTTGCATGCTGCCTATAATTGAGTTGAAAGCATTACTGAATATTTCATTTATGCTTTGAGAATTGGATTCTTGGGAACTCAGCAAAAATTAAGTGGGAATGGGATATTTTTATTACAGCTAATGATACATGCTTCTTGCCTACCCTTCATCTGGCCCTATTTTTCAAATAGCGTTAGTTTAAAAACCTAGTAAAAAATTAGGCTTAATTTGTGCAATTCTGTAAACAAACTTCAGTTAAGTCGATATCAATAGGCCAATTTATAAATCAAATCCTATTTTGCGCACAAGCACTCCAGACTCATCCAATTACCATCCACTTTGTTGTTGGGTCAGCACAAAACAAGGGCAACAGGACCACTCATTAACTACCACAGTTAAAGGGATCTTCAGGACCCAGAAATGAGCTCATAGCCAGCCATCTAAAACTTGAGAGCAATGGGCCGACAGCCTTCCCTGCATACACAGCACAAACTGCAACCCAGAGTGAGAAAGCTCTATTACCTGCTACTCACAAACATTTCTCTAGACCGCAATAGGAGAGTAGGTCTGGTGGTCTACTGTGACTCTGAAAACCCTCCTCCTTATTTTTCACTCCCTTGCTCACACTCACCCTCCCTACCATCCTTTGTCATTGGAACAAACCCAGGGGGACGGGAAGATCCAGCCAGGAAAGTGAGCTAACTGGCTTCACTATTACAATTCCTGTCACAGGTGAGCCTTTTGGCTGCTAAGCCCAGCTGGAGCTCTCTGATCCCTTGGTTCTCAATATATGGACTATACCAACTGTCCTTGGTTCTTGTTACAGACAAAAACTCACTTTTCAAAAGCACAAAATGAATATCAAGAAAACATTCAAACCCACACGTGACTGAATGTATATATTGTATGTATATTTATGTCTTTTATGTGTTTCATACCTGCTGCACTTCGGGGACATACATGAAGTTGATGTTGAAGTTGATAGTACACAAACGCTTCATTTTGCAACTTATAAAAAGGATCAGTGCTAAAAGGTGGTATTTACTCTGTGATGCTCAATAGGAAGAAGTGATGATGGCACATCACAGCCTTGATGGCTAGATACTCCGTACTTTTGTTGTTTATCTAAAGAATTACAACGATTCATGTTAAAATCAAATGGTGCCAAATCTCAGTACGGCAAGCTCCTTTGTCCTCTCTGCATGTTGACAGACAGCAGGGCTCCGACACACACATGCAGAGCTGTGGGACGGAGCGAAACTACACTACGTCAACTCGGCAGTTTAATTCACAACAGGCTAGATTTATCAAGCCGTTTGCACCTGTTTCCAGGCGTTAATTGTTTGCAAAGACTGACTTAACCGATGCGGGCAATTTACCAACAGGGCGCACTTGGGTAACTGCGCAGATTGCCTTCCACATGAGCAAGAAGAGACTAGTTGTGGTTTCAATATGCGTTTGGGAGGATCATGGGGAAAGTGGGAGTTCCACCCAAAAAGGTGGGAGGATACGTGTAAAATGCGCCAAATTATATATTCTGTGGTATTTGGTATTTTCAAAGACATCCAGTAAGAACGCGCCTCCATTCTGCAGGGGAAATTCTCCGCCTCTTAAAAGCAGCAAGATGAAGATAGGCCAAGCTGAAAAGACTTTTTTACACAAGGATCACACTTTTTTGGTGGCGTGAACAAAACATCATTAAGCGTTACAGATTAAGCAGCCATGCAATATTACAGTTACTGGAATAAATCTCCAACTCAGCGTTCATATTCCCTTCCAGCAGTTGATAACTCCTCGCTACATTACAAATTTTGGCATCAGGATCATTTTAAAGAGTTATAGCATCAGCAGTGGGAATACCTGAGTCTGCACTCAGCCGTATCATAGCACCAGTACCGCTTTGCTACAACACAATTTACGGTATAGTGGGTGGAGAAAGGCGCTGATTACCCAATGAACTGGATGTTTGGTAAATACAACGTAAACTGAAGTATCACAGCGTGCACTTTCTGCGTGGCACTAATGACGCTACATTCGCAAACGTATGTACATCTGGCCCTCTGAGTCACGGCAATCTCGATAAAGCACTTGCAAGTCTTGTTACACTTTTCAAAACTCCACGCAAGACAGCGTTAGCTGCAATATAATATTAAAGGGTAACTACCTTTTTTTCCAACCCCATGCATTTGTGTCTAACAGACTGATGTGACCAAAAATCTTTGAAATTGGTCCAGTATTGAGTAAGATCGCAGTGACGGGCAAGCTGCAATGTAACCCAATGGGTCAATTGTGGAGCCTTGATTATTGGACGGAGAGTAAGAGAGACACAGAGACAGGGTGGCAGCGGGGGGAGGAGGGTAAAGCAGCGCCTGGAGGCTGCGAGGCTCAGGATATTGGTAGTGCTCCTGTGGGTGCTGTGCCCCCATATGTCCAAAGAACATGACAGGAGTGGGACCTGTTGCTGCCAGATATCTGTGTGCTGGATGTGTCCAGTGATATAACTCGGACACAAAGCTTTATCATTCCCCCTCAAATCAACACGGCTGTGAGACATTAGCAAATACAAACCATTGATTTTGCTGAAAATCTTGTAGATAACACAAAACCATAAATATGTATTATAGCCTATTGATTGCACAAAACACTGCCGGCTGCTTCCTCTCTCCCTCTGTCCCCTCGCCCGCTCTTTATCCGTATACTGCCTCCATAGACTTTACTCTGGCTCAAATTAATACAGGCGGCAATCCAATTATAATGACCTCATCCACTTTGTCAAATCATTTAAATATTGAGCCATGGCACTGACAATCTTTTAGATAACAGTAGGCTATCATTTCTGTAGCCTACTCCGAACAGAGTCCCAGAACGCCTTTTTCTCAACTCACGTTACTCTCTCCACACCGCCGATCGATAATGTGGTCAGACACTTTTAGTAACAATATGAGCCTGTCAGTAGCAAAAAAAAAATCACTTTTAGTGGACAAAAATCAAAGCTCCACAATTGCCCCATTAGGTTAAATTGCAGCTGGGCTCGTGCCGGCTCGTCACTGCGATCTTGCTCAATACTGGACCAGTTCCAAAGATTTTTGGTCACATCAGTCTATTAAACACAAATTCATGTGGAAATGGGGGGGTCCAGATTAAAAAAAACGGTAGATACCCAGTCAACGTTACACTGCAGGCAGACAGGCAGGCACAAAAGTCTTCTTCTTTCCCTTTTGACTGACTGACAGGGGGAGGAAAGCAGGCCCAGCAGTGTTCACTATGCCCTGGTGACTGACTGGCAGGGGGAGGATTGCAGGCCCAGCAGTGTTCTCTATGCCCTGGTGACTGACTGGCAGGGGGAGGATTGCAGGCCCAGCAGTGTTCTCTATGCCCTGGTGACTGACTGGCTGAGGTTGTAGGGCAAAGCAAGGCATCGTTATTTCTATAGCAGATTTCAGCAAGAAGGAAATTCAAAACGCTTTTCATAAAAAAGTACATTAACAGTGTAAGAAATTAATAATTATTTGGTTTAATAGGTTGTAGGGATGGGAGGGGAGAGGAAGGGGTTTTATTTTGTGGGGTGTGTAAGAGCTTGATAAATAACTAAATGTTCTAAATAATTTATAGGTTTGGAATTATTTTTGCAATTGAAATACATTTTTTGTTATAACAGAGTTAAAGTAGAGAAAAAAGGTACCCTTGGGAACTGAATTTCAGCCACCGGTATTGAAAAAAATGTGAACTTAGAATTTACTAGTAATCCGTTTAAGGGTGGTGAAACTAAATTCACCATGGGCCATACAGGGAACAAACTGTCAATCTTGCGGTTATCCGCACCATATAATAAGGCAAAATGAGGCGTCAGCGAGGCCTCATTTAATACCCATGACCATGTAAAAAAATTCTGGAAAATCATTCATTTTAAAAATGCCTTCTAATCCTTGGGTTCTCTGCGTTTAGAAACTGCTGATCCTCACACAGACCAATCCACATTCAGCACAAATACATCTGTGACATGATGACTGAGTCGAGTCCCAATAGAAACTCATTTACTGTCAACGATGTGATTTTCAAAAACATTAAAGGTCAAATAAAAACAAAATTGTCACACTTAAATCCATTTCTGTGGGAACCCTGCATATATGCCTGCCTCACTAAGCTAAAAAACAGAGTACTGTGCATACATGAAATGCCTCTAATTTGGTGTTTAATATGTCACTTCTTCATGCTGAGTGTATATTATTGTGGATTAATGTATTCCTCAATCAGGCTCACTAATTATGCAAGACAAATACAAGGATTATAGCACTCCTGTGAGTTCTTAATGGTTTTTAAGAAAATATCTATAAAAACCAGAGAACCCAAACCAAAAAGGCTCAGAATAATATAAGTTTCTAAGGTCAAATGATCTAAAGAATCTCAAGCAGGATTGCAATACATTGTAATAGATTATTCATAATATTTTGTATAGTAAATAGAATATGCAAAGTAACTACAGCTACACAAATAGATCAGTAAAACGTACAATAGCCAAGTAGGCAAATTAAAATACTCACATAAAAGTACTTTACAGGTTGAAGTATGACACTGTGGTAAAATGTTTTTTTAAAGCACTTGAATAATAAATTCATGTTGTTTAGTTTAAATCAGTAAAATTACAGTGTGATTAAAACTCACTATCTACATTATTTACAGGACTTGATTTACAGCTGATATGTGAAAAGGTGCACAACTTTATTTAAAGGTCCTAAATTCTCTGGGCAGGCAAAGCAGAGAAACGGGCAATAATAATAAAAATAATACTAATAATAATAAGGGGCAAGATTCCAGATTGGTCCATCTGAGCTTTCATTTTCTCAAAGGCAGAGCAGGATACCCAGAGCTCGGTTTACACCTATCACCATTTCTAGCCACTGGGGGGCCATAGGCAGGCTGGGGGACCTCATATTAATGTTAAAAAACTGATACAATCATGGGACCTTTAACAGTAATTTAGCTTTACTACAAACCATCACAGGAAGCGTTACTCTCCACTGCAGATGGTATATACGTGTAGCAAGCCTCAACATTATTCCCGACACGTTTCTCTCTGTCAGCAGCTCGGACACACTGCTGTCCACGCTGACGTACCGTCACCTGTGGGGACACAGATGTTGTCCGTTCCGTCTCTGGCTCTGACCACGGGGACAGAGACGGGACGGCTCGCTTCAACGCAGCGCAATAACTCCTGAAAATAATATCTATCTTGTTAATATATCTGCAGTCACCTCAACCATCAAATACAGCAACAGGAAATAATACTCACGTTTTTTACCTGTGAAGAAATGTTTCACGTGTTGGTGAATTCTTAAAAAGGAAAACACCACTAAATGCTGCATTAAAATGCGTTGTAACAAGTATAATATTACCAAAATGTAATTAATATTGCATTATATTACTGTGTTACAGCAAAAAGGAATACATTTCTGTATTTGCGTTACCTTTGTAACGCGTTACTCCCAACACTGCTAGAGAAAATATCTCTCCATCTGATCCTTTATCTTGGATATTTAGATATTCTGTCTGGAACGATCTCAAGGACATAGGTCATCCAACAGCGATAGAGTCCTTCTTCATGACCACATGGGGGGTGACCTAAAGAACTGTTCCTGCCGTGATCCAAGAAGCCTTGTCTCAGTAAGCCAACAATCTGGAATGGATTTTCTATGTAATTTCAGAGTATTAACAGAGTTGATATTTGGTGACGGACCACATCATGACAGACCACGTCATTCCAAATACCCTACTCCCCCCGACCGGCTTCAAACATGCTGTCATTATCAAACAAAACACCTCCAACCATTGCAGAAAATATATAATATTGTAAAGTGTGATATGTGTAAACTCTGCGATCAATATGCGCATCAGCAGACTATGACAAGTCAGATATGTAGCAGATAATTAGTAACTTAAGCATGATGATACACAGAATGATCACAGGTTATCATAATATAGTTATAGTTATAGCACTTAGATATGGTAGTAGTATAAAACTAAACAGGAAAAATAATAGTGTAGCAAATCATTGCTTTGAGTTCAAGTATTTCTCTAGTGTTTGGATGAATATGAAATATGTGCAACGTGAATGCTTGTCCCGTGTGTATGACAAAAGCCATTTTGAGTTTTCTATATAGCCATTATTAGCTGGAAATAATTATATAAATGATACCTTATTATCATATTAGAAAGGCATAAATGTCCCCACAGAATATATTCTGTGTGAATGATGTACAGCTGATTCACAAACAAATCTGATGATGATGTTCTTGACCTAGTGAAAACATGACTATTGTCTTCGTATGCAAGACAATAGTCATGTGTCATGTTATACAATATTAACTTTGACTAAAGTTTGATTTGCAATTAATACCAACACAAATACTACACATAGGTTCATAGCTGCAGCACAGAAGGAAAATGTAGCAACCACTAGTTGCAAAACATCACCTGCAAGCAGATTTGCAGGAGAGGAATAACCAATCGTACAAAGTGAACAGAACCACATGTGCAACTAGTTGTCGTTACCTTGGAGAAGTGAAGCAGTATTTCCTGGTCTCTCGGTGAGTAAAGGCAGCAGGCCCGAGCCCCCAACAGCACAGACAGGAAAACGCTCTGCTGAGAAAAGTAAAACTGTAGTATAATAACACAATTAGAAGACAACAACATCATCAGCAACAAGATTTCACTTTTTTGTGATCAAATCTTTATTTATTTTTAGATATTTAAGGAACAAACAATTACAAACAATACACTGAGACAGAGAGCCCAGGGCCACACAAACACATATAAACATACACACAAACACACACAAACACACACACACACACACACAGACAGACACAAGATTTCCCAACATTAAGACACATCAAGTGCTTCCATAACTTGTCTTATATACATTTAGGGTTTAGATTGAGAAGGATATGATTAGAACTTGTGTTGGTACAGTTATTGGTTTCCATTCAAATAATCCATTTAAAGGCCATTTTTCAAAAATAGTTTTTTCTTGTACTCTGAGCTAGAAATCTCCACTACAGTAGCACTTCCATACACCAATCTTTAATCTATATTCTAAGGGTTTTTAAAGAGGAGTGTATTCATACATCATTCATAGCCTAATTTATACAACACATTATTAATAAAAACATGTCAATTTTGAAACAGAAGTGTTGAACCTGGCTTCATCCAATGTTTAATAATTTCAGATAAGATAATGCCTCATTTGCATATTTAACATAACATATAAAAAACGTGTCTTAGTGCACGTAATCAACTGGGGAAGTTTCAATTAGTTTCTTTGCCCTATTCACCGGTAATGTTTTAAAGGATTAAGAAATAGATCAGAGATAAGAATTCCACAAACTGGAGACTTTTTATGCACTGACATATAAAAGTATGGAGACACAATGTCATGTTTTAGTCTGAATACACTACAAGCACTGGCAAGCAAACAGGAGAGGATGTGGTTGTTAGGGCGGTGCAATTTATTAAGGGACCTTTCCATGTAAGGGGGAGGTGCCTGGCATTAACATTTTCACTGTGCGGTCATGGTGTCCAGGAGGATGATCCTGACTGTAGGAGCTGTGATCTTCTGACCCCCTTCCATGATGTGCTGTGGCCAGAAAGACTGGCCTCCTTACTAGATGTGTTCAAGACGCTACGAATGAAATAAACATACCTATCCAGGCCAAGCTTGCCACAACACTGGATTCACACGTCTGCTCAATTAAATTAAAGATAGAGCCATAAAACATGGACTTTAACACAGTCAGAAATGGAGGAAAGATGCAAACACATGACTGCAAGAGCAGTGACATTACTTACTTCAGTGAATTGGGTCCCCAATCAGAGTTCTGCTAAGCGTTAATTCAGGGCTCACTCTGCCTGAGATAGAGACCTAAGTGACACTTCATGCTAGTGATGTGAGCAAGATGCTTTTTGACACGTGCACACTCACACAGTTCTGGAATCCCACGAGCAGTAGGCAGAGTTCACCACCTCAGCTGTGGGTGTTCTTATTCATTTTGTCACGACACATCTTTGTGAGTCAGGTTCTGGCAAGCAATTTTGTTTGGAAATTAAAGAGGTGCTTTTTGAAGTGCAAAATGAATATAAAAAACATGAATACAATTGCACTGCATGGGCACACTCCTTGTTCGTTTCTCATCTGCATAGTAACTACAGTGGTGCATTGATTCTCTTCAGTTTTGGGAATTTTGGCTCATAGGATTTATTAGAACTTTAGAGCCTAAAGCCAAGAATCCCCACCTTTAGGTGCTTGTTTTAAAATGTTTTCTCAAAACCAAGCATCATGTTTGGAACATAAAACTTTGAATTCAATGCATTGAAAACACCGTCAATTAGAGCTAGGCGATTTTTTACCAAATACCTCCATATCAATATCTCAATGTATAATCACAAAATATTAACACAATGGGATTTTTGATAAATAATCATTAGTAATGTGGATGTAATGACTAAGTGGGTAAAAGCAAATTATAGAACAGCTAGAACAGTCTGGTAAGTTCAAAAACTTGCATCACTTTAATGTAATGCAGCCTTAAAAACCTGGTAAAGAAAAATATAAATGAACTGTATTTATAAAGCGCTTTTCTCGTCAACTAGAACTACTCAAAGCGCTTTTACATAGTCCAGGAACCATTCACCATCCACACACATTCACACACTGTGGCCAAGGCTGCCGTACAAGGTGCCACCTGCTCATCAGATACACACTCACACACACTCAATGGCAACAAGGGGTTCAGTGTCTTGCCCAAGGACATGGGACTGCAGGGCCAGGGATCGAACCAACAACCTTCCAATTGGCAGGCAGCCACTCTAACTGAGCCACAGCATGTGAATGGCAGCACAACAGGAACACCAAGAAATTATTGGTCCTGTGCCATCTTTCATCTCTAATAATATCATGGGCTAAAATTAATCACAGAGCAGACGATAGCAGTATTTACAACAAAGCATCTTCTGCTTGGCATGGTGTTTCATTAAGAATAATTAACTTACATAAGCTAAGAAACATCATATAATGCAACCCCCTATAAGGGCTGCTTTACATTATGTTATTGAAGTGAAGTTGTGCTATGAGTACACTACAGTACTCATAGCTCTTATAAACTCTGTTCTCTTCGTGGCATGAAACAAGGGAATTGAAGAGTCTGGAACACTGTTAATCAAAAGGCTTCAGCAGAACATTGACAGTTTTCTCTACTTTATTAGATGTTTTTTCCTCAGCATCGACTGGGATGCTGTGTGGCAATGTTTTTACATCTCTATTGCCTCAGTTTGTTGTTTCATCTCTGTGCCATTCTATCCCCCATATCATAAAAAGAACTCACTGCAGCCATATGTAATACATAGAAAAACGTTCCTTATTTTAGATGAGAGTACATGAATGGACAATAACATGCCTGCAGACTAGCATTTATTTGTTGGGTGATATCACTATTCAGTAACGGCATATGTCAGCTCTGAATACTGCCGGAGGGCCCAGATGAGGTATGGGGAGCAGAGTAATTGTTTTCTTAATGACATAAGACAGAAAGGAATGTTCAACATGCTGGCGTTGAGCAAGTGTAGAAGTGCCATGGCCTCTGAGCTTAGGTGTTACTCAGTGAGAATGAGGGCTGATTTTCTGGTTGGGTACCAGTGTAACCAACAGCTAACTGCATTTATACCTGGGCTCCCTTAGCCTACGAAGACATTTTATTTCCAGACAGTACTATTACAGAGAAATATATGCTAATTTACTGCAGTGGATGTGTAACTTCTATTTTATAATAGTGCAGTATATGCTCTCTAACTGAATCTCCAAATGTAGCAGATGAGCAGTAAGTAAATTCATTCTCTATACCATATTTCTTCAATCTATGCTCCCTCTATGGCTCCATGGTCACACTGTACCAAGCCTCAGCAAGGCTTTTCCCATATGGCCATCATCCTTCATCCTTTACCTGATCTGCAGCTCAGAGGTTATTACCTTTTACAGGGTGATGTGAGACTTTGTGTGCAAATGTTTCAGCCGGATATGTCTCAAGCTCATAAAGAAAATCAGCATGGTGTATCACCAGATACACCATGACATCTACCCATACATCTCATGCTAAACAGATCACTCTAAAATCATTTTTTTTGATAGGATAGCTGGCCACTTAGTAAGCGCTGCTAGTAGAATAATATTAGCCATTTACTTGAGAAATCTGAGTAACTGTGGACACATGAGTGGTGCTTACAATCCAGCAATCACATACTATCTTTTTGTAAGTGCCTTATTAGAATCCTCACTCTTATTTTCACTTACTTTATATTACAATTCCCCAAACAAGAGTTTATTTTTAGCCACACGAGCGGCAAGGTTACCTTGCGATATTATCAGATCACATGAGAATTGGAGGATAACATCTCACACGAAAATCCATCTTGTCAGGCTTCAAGTAATGCGTTTGTGTCTGAACTAACAGCTCAAAGAACCAATCAGCGTCCGGTGAGGAGCTGCTAGCAGCTACGGGCATGGTTGAGTTGTGTGTGATGACAACGTAATAGACAGATGGTTCATCCAATAACGTGAAAGTGCCTGCCTTTTTCCAATCAGTTTCCACAGATGGATTCTCAAATGTTTATGTGTAACAAACCATCTGGCACGTCAGGTTAGTGGCATGGTTTTATGGATGCTAATGTTGGTTTGTCGGTCCACTACTTTGGCCCAGTCTGAAATAAGCAACAACAACAACAACTAATGTATGCATCAACATGAAATTTGGTACATACATTCATTTCCCCATGGTAAATTGGAATTAACCACCTTTCATCTACTGTAGCGTCAATGTCAGGTCAATATTTCAATTTGTCTAAAACAAATTCCATGTGTCTCAGCTGTGCTGGCATGGCTGTACACTCTTTGTCCTGTTTTAGTATCTCTGTTTCCTGTGAGATGCATCATTTGTGCACAGCCAAAGCTCCACTGGACCTTAGTGCTGGCTGTGAATTTTATAGCAACACCTCCTCTCCACTTATTTCTGTTGTGTTTTTGCTGCATCTCCACCATCCAGCTAGCCAGACACCTGCCCCTCAGAGAGTGATGCAGGTGACCACACTATCAGCATCCATTCGTGCCACAACGAGTCAGCCCGGATAACCAGATGACCATCACACCGAGGCCCCGGACCCCATGACCTGACTCCCATTAACCTAGACACAGGCTCAGCGAGACTGAGAGAAAGAGAGATCACAATCATTACCCTCTATCAACACTATCTTCATCTGCTATCACTCATGTCTGGCCAGGCAGGGAAAATATCACATTCTGTCTCTCTCTCTTTTTCTCTCTCACCTCCGCATGATTCTGTAAAATCAGGCCAGCTGGCCAGGTGAAGGCCAACTCCTCAAACTGCCCTCCCTGCCTCCCACCTCTGTATCAGCAGTACATTTTTGTCAGCCAAATTCTCATCTCTTCCAGTATAACAGCTACATTGTGTGTGTGTGTGTGTGTGTGTGTGTGTGTGTGTGTGTGTGTGTGTGTGTGTATTGATACGAGGTAGGTACAGCTATGTACTATCACTGCAATAAATCTTGTTTCTCTGTGTGCATGTGTGTGTGCGGTCTTGTTTAACTATATTCGTGGGGTCCAAAAATCGGGAATACAGAATACTTGTGGAGTCTCGACAGCTTTGTGGGGCCAAAATGCTGGACCCCACAACTTTAAAGGGCTGTTTGAGGGTTAAGACTTGGTTTTAGGATTAGGGTTAGAATTGGGTTATGGTTAGGGTGAGGTTAAGGGTTAAGGATAGGTATTTAGTTGTGATGGTTAAGGTTAGGGTAAGGGGCTAGGGAATGCATTATGTCAACGACAGGTACCCACAAAGAAAGTGCCACGCCGTGTGTGTGTGTGTGTGTGTGTGTGTGTGTGAAAATGCACTACACGTATGTTGTTAGTTCCCACTAAACACAGTACAGGTATACCAGAGATACACTAATGCAAGTGTTTGACATATGTAGGCTCACAAACATACTCAGATTTAGGCTCTGTTTTGTCAAACTTTGCATTATTTCACGTTATGTTAACCTAGAAGATAAATTCAATACCAATACCATAAGAAAATAATTTTTCAATTGAAATATATACAGTTAAAGAATGTGTGTAATTGTTGTTAATTTTAATTGTGGAAAAATGGAAGAAACTCCAAAAGCATCTCTGGATGGAATTAGGATGTATTGTTAAACTCTCTGGATTTACTGTTTGACTGGGATTGTCTTTTTTTTCTACACAAAAATGTATGCCATCACAATCAGTTGAAAAGTGTTGTCACATTAAATGTCTACGTTCTTTAAATGTTACGACTGAGCTGAAAAAGAGAGTGACATATATTATTATAAGCTCATGCAGCCCACACAACTCAGGGCAGGCCATTATGTGTCTATACACTGAACAGACACTGCTCTTATTCTGCTCCTTGCTGACCCCACTTAACTAGTGAAAGGTCAGC
Source organism: Etheostoma spectabile (assembly GCF_008692095.1). NCBI lineage: Eukaryota > Metazoa > Chordata > Actinopteri > Perciformes > Percidae > Etheostoma > Etheostoma spectabile. Next base: position 6,015,230 of record NC_045745.1, on the reverse strand, counting down.
GCTAATGAACAGGCAGATGGCAGCACTTGTTGATTTAGCAGATAAGTTATTTGACCTTTGACCCCACTCAGCAAGTGAGAGGGGGAGTGCAAAAGAAGGGCGATGACTCCCTGTGGTATCCTCTCTTCTAGAGACACTTGAGAATGAGAGTTTTATTATATTTATTGAGAGAGTGACATAAAGTCACGCTTAAACACAATATTACTTCTAGTAAGTGTACATGCACTTTGTGCACATAAAACATGGATAGAACATGTGCCTATGAACACATTAAAACTGATGAATGTGTTTTGATTTGCTGAAGAGGAAGTCAGTGAAGTGGAACAAACATTATATACACATTATTGCATCCAAAAATTATAATCCAAAAATATAATATACTGTGTATTATTCTTAAATCGGACATTCTGCAAAATGGCTACCTTGACTTAATTTTGAATGCAGGACTTTTACTTGTAACTTACTATTTTTCCACTATGATACAGACTCTTTTATTTCAGTAAAAATCTCAGTACATCTTCCACCACTCAGAGGACAGTACTGACATTACTGGATAATTCTTTGGTTTATGTTATTGATCACAATGTTGATCAGTTAACCAGTAGCTGTAATGAATTATAGTAACCAAGCATGTGGTGTGGAGGAAAAGGGGGATGAAAAACAGAAGCCGATTATTCTACTTGGGGGACAGAGATGGACACATCTCTGTCTTTCTCACAGCACGCAGACACTGGGTATAACAAAGCCCAGCAGCACCTGTTGAGGAAACATTTAGTGTCAGCGAGGACATTTTAACTGTTGTTTACCTGTCCATCATTGAATCCATACTCACTTTCAATACCTCCGCCTTGTACAATGCCCTTCACATTCAACACAAAACCTGCACTGATAATAAATCCGACCAGCAAGATTTGGTTTGCTCCCCCCCAAACCCCCTTAACAAAACTGCAAACCCGGTCAGTACTCAGGAAAACCACTATAATCACACAGGATCTCACCCACCCCCTTTGCCGATCCTTTCAGTTACTGCCATCAGGTCAACGCCAATTTGCACGGAAAAACATAAAAAATCCTTCATCCCCTCGTCCAACAGCCACACACAGACAACATCCAACGGCTCCATTCAGGCTTCTTTGTGCACGGTTTTTACATTTTTTTAATGTTTTAACACATTTCAATGTGAATATACTGTTCTTATATGTATTTTATGTCATTTGAGCAGGTGACCAACAACTGACCGTTCTTGGATTAAAGTCCAAATCCGTTAAGACAGTTTCTATGTATGTTTACACTTCTAGAAGGCCTCATGTTCTCACAGAAATCTAATTTAACACCTTAAACGAAACTCAAGTGAAAATAATTACCTCTTCTGAAGAGTCCATCATGTTTTTTAATTCTCCTTGTCCTCCTTGCGTACTAGCCCCTGCGTAGAGGAGGGGTGGGGGTGGGTGAGCAATCATGGAAGGCTTGTATCCTGTGGACGAGCTGACAGTGTTGTTGTCATTACTTAGAATTCCTCATGGGGGTTGACAGAAACTACGCACTACGTTAAATATATTTTTCACTTCAGTGCGCAATTTTTGCAAGTGTTCATTTCCTGTCCTTAAAAATGCTCACCATGTATAGCATACCAACAGTAAATTGCACACTGAAACATTAACTGTGACACAATGATGATGAACTGAAGAGGTTTCATTTATGACATCTATTTGAGCAGAGTGACTCCAATTAGAGATGACATTTGTCAAACTAGTTTGTTGAGCACACATGGAGGAGGGAAAAAAGAAATGGAAAACCTTGTGCAGGTATGAGAGAGACAAGTGGATAGAGGCAGGTGATCATTACTTTGACAGCAACGGATTTGTGACATAGAGGAGCGCTCTGCATCAGAATGCAGAGCCTGACACATGTCTGCGGTCGACACATGGAGACGCTGTCTGTATATAGCACACACTGAAACAGTCCCCAATGTGCACAAACACACAAACACATATAAATTGCAGGCCACATCATTACTGCTATGGCAATGACACAACAGCAGGTATTGCTTGATGCACCCGTTTTTCCTCCTCTGATTAGTTATTAGATTGATTTGGAGTTGAACAAATTAAAGAATGAGACATGTCCCTGTCCATTTGGCTAATTGGATCAACTGTTAATGGTTCCTAAAAGAAACTTCAAGTTTAATTTCACATTTACTGACATGCTGTTGATGTGGTTGACATTATTTTAATGATTATTCATAAGACTTCCCTATTATCATCTCTCTCACTAGGCATATCATTAAGCCCTAGCACAACCATTAACCAGCATGGTTGCCATGGAAAATTCTCCTGATGATTTATTACCCACTGTTCGAATTGAAGGGCAATTGTGTTACACTAGCTGCCTACTATATTTGTAAAGAAAGTGCATGTTGTGTCTAGAGGGTTGCTGCATACAATTTACAGTTCACCTACTCTTACAAATTTCCATGGCTCAAGGCCTAAATAAAAACTCCACTCTTTAAACCACCATCAACTCTGACTGACCTAAGTGGATTTAACAGGTAGAATCAATTCAAGTTCACCAGGTCAGTCTATGCAGATGCTACAGTGTACTGTTATAGTAACAACTCAATGGAGTTTCTCCCTCAGGATATAAAGATGCTGTTATGATCTTACAGGAAGATTGATTTTACTCATAAACATTAACTAAACGATAACATACTGATCTGTAAAAGACCTTTTCTACGTAACAAATGTATAATATATCCATGCACTATTTGTCTGTATGTTATTGGGTTTGAAACTGGGTTTGCTCTTTTTAAGCAAACCCAGTTATTCTCAGTGTTTCACATTTAATTTAGTTCTATCCTGCCAAACAATGGCAAGACAATTACCTCTACATTTAATACAATGTATATACACTATGTAAATAGTTGCGGGTGGTATTAACGCAAGCTACAATTTATTAAATTGTTGATAGTAAAAATGCATGAATATAAGCCACAAATGTTGCATATGGCAATGATAAATTAATAAGCCTGTGCCTATGTTAATGTTAATTAGCATGTTAGTTAGCAGTCAGTAGCCTGTGCCTATGCTATTGTTAACTAGCATGTTATTTAGCAGTAATTAGCCTGTGCCTATGTTAATGTTAACTAGCATGTTGGTTAACAGTAATAAGCCTGTGCCTATGTTAATGTTAGCATGTTATTTACCAGTAATTAGCCTGTGCCTATGTTAATGTTAACAAGCATGTTATTTAGCAGTAATTAGCCTGTGTCTATGTTAATGTTAGCATGTTATTTACCAGTAATTAGCCTGTGCCTATGTTAATGTTAACAAGCATGTTGTTTAGCAGTAATTAGCCTGTGTCTATGTTAATGTTATCTAGCATGTTAGTTAACAGTAATTAGCCTGAACCTATGTTAATGTTAACTAGCATGTTAGTTAGCAGTAATTAGCCTTTGCCTACTGTATGTTAATGTCAACTAGCATGTTAGTTAGCAGTAATTAGCCTGTGCCTACTGTATGTTAATGTCAACTAGCATGTTAGTTAGCAGTAATTACCCCAGGCCCATGTTATCTCCTAACATATACCTACCTCTCCGTCTCTGCTGATTGGGAATGATTGAGATTTCTCTTGCACAGCTACCAGAAGACTTCCAACTTTCAGACAGGTTGCTCACCTCACATCTACGTCTTCAAGGTTAGTTGGAGGCTGCTCAGTAACGCTCAGCCATCACTGGAAAAGTGACTTCACTGGTCTCCGTCAAAGTATATTGCGTCGCTGCGTTCATTTCTTTCATTTTCTTTGCTTAGTGCTCGGCCTTTTTTGAAGCAGAAAGAAATGGCGACCAGGGCGCAAACTTTCCTTAAATTACAGCTAAACAGTTAACTAAAATTTGTTTCTGAAAACATTTAAGGTGAGAAATATACAATATAGTAACATAATCTTAATTTGTATTTGATCAGCATCGTCTAGTTTACAGTATGATCTGAGTTTGGGGAGCGTGTGACTGGATGGAAAATGTTAAATTACATCCAGTACATTCAGGCATAACGCTCCTCTGTCAATCAACGTTTTAAACCCGCCCATATGAGATAAGTGGTTATGGTTGGTCCAGCCAGGTTCCGGATGGCTGCAAATCAGTTTGAATTGGAAACAAAATTTATAAGAGCTTTTTCATGAGGGTGTAGTTCACTGACAGAGGGAGCAAGGACACTCACTGAATGTTTCCTTTAATGTTAAATCTACATACACTGGACACTAGTCTCTTACTATTATTTCTCAGACACATCTATCCTCTCTCCTCACATCACCAGGAAAGGTAATAGCAATCAATCCATACCACTTTGAAATGCATTAAGGGGGTTTGCAGGTGAAGAAGTATGGCTGCCATGAGTGCGTTGTGCTGGCTTAGTGAGATCCATCGAGAGCCTGCAGGGAGACTGGCAGATTCAAACACTTGAACATGTAAACTCGGGGTCCCTGGATGTGTGAGATATTAGGTTTAGGAAAGGTTCCCTTTGGTCTTCTGACTCACTATATCCTGGAGGAAATTGTCTTTCTGGACAAAAACACTGTGCAGAGAGAGATAGGAAGCATTAAGTGCAAGGGAAACATCCTGAGAGGAAGGCAGAGAAAATGAGACAAACAGTCAATCCTGTATGTTTCACTGCAGACAATATCTATCTTAATAACTTATTTCAACTGGTGTTGGGATTTGAATCGTGAAATTGTAGGATACAGCAAATGGGGCAAGATAATTCCCCTTATTCCACAGCAAATCAACTCATTTCAACAATGTTCTTGGGTCAAGTGATATTGATTTGATACTCATTCAAGATCTTCAAAATCTCTGAATCAACCTTAACTAAAGTGGAAATAAATGCAATCTTAACAGCCCATTGGCAGATTTTTTAAATGAATTTAAGAGAGTTAATAGGAGACTATTTGACCAGTTAAGATGAATATTTTACACAGTGTAAACATCTTGTGAGGCCTGCCTTATGATGTTTTGCTACTTGAGGAGTAGAGGAGTGTTAGGCGTGATGATATTGGAGAAATAGGCAGTGCAGTAAGCGGCCTTTAAGGCAAGGCAGCTTTATTTGTAGAGCACATTTCAGCAACAGGGCAATTCAAAGAGCTTTACACAAAATCAGTTAAACAGATAAAACACAAGTACAAACAGTTAAAAATCATAAGCATTAAAAACCGATAAAACACATGAATAGACAGTTAAAAACAAAATAGAAACATTAGGACACATAAAACACAAGAATAAAAGTTACAGTGCAGCATAAGAAATTTAAAGAAATGAGCAGTCATTTAAAGAAAGGCAGCATCAAAAAGAAAGGTCTTCAGCCTTGATTAAGGCTTTAAGGGGTCTCTACATCACATCATCCAGTCTTCACATGCAGACACACCTGCAGTCAACAGTCCGAAAAGAAGCAGGATGAAGCGGAACCTTGGGATGTTTCCCCCCCCCTCAATTCAACTTTAACTCATTCCTTTATATATCAGCTGAAAAATCACAATGTTATTAGTCTAATTATAAAACCTCACACCAAATACAAAGTTTACAAAACAGCTGTTTTATAATGGGGGG
>NC_045745.1:6008695-6009624 GCF_008692095.1 Etheostoma spectabile | reverse complement strand
GGGGGGATAATAATAATAATAGGCTTTGAGCTGCAGCGGCAATAAGGACTTTTTGTATTATTATATGGGGGGTGTTTTATGTAACAGATGGACGTCTCTTGTCCTGAAGGAGTGAGAGGTCTGTTAGTTTCATTCCACCCTCTAATACTTTAATTAGAGAGGATTAAGTGAGCAGTAAGAGACCCAAGCAGGTGATCAAACACTGTACAGGGTAATAATAGTCACACATGTCAGACAGAGGCACTAAATGTGCAGGTTTTTCCCTGGAGCCAGAGACTACAATATATTCCTCTGCAAACCTCCACATCTTCCTAATGAAAGAATACTTTCCAAAAGTCCCAAAGCAACACACAAGAACGAGTGAAAAACGTTTTAAAAAGGCACTCATTTCTGGTGAAAAACTTTTACTTTGTATTTTGAGAACATAGAAGTGCATCATCATCTTAATGTACTTCTGTATGAGCTATGTTGGCCATGATAGTTTTATTATTAATATATAGCCCATGCCAGATCATCCACCATTACATTATCTTAAACACTTACATATAGCAGCACTCACTTTATTTATCCTGCAAATGACTATCACTCACTCACTCACTCTTACATTTAACCTTTTGTTATAACAGATCTCTCTCTCTCTCTCTCTCTCTCTCTCTCTCTCTCTTGGCATTACAAAAAATACATCTAGGGCTGCACGAGCATGGCCAAAATGATAATCACGATTATTTTCACATCCATATTGTGCTACATTCTTCTTATGTGTAAGTTGTATGTTGTATGCCCGTTACCTAACAGATGAAATATGAATGGGGATTTCTATACGTTCAGTGCCATTTGTCAAATGTCTGCGCTGCTCTGATGCTCTGATGCTCTGAGGAACAGAAACATGGCTGCATGTCACGCCAGAAACACTAATAACACGTTACACA
>NC_045745.1:6007884-6008685 GCF_008692095.1 Etheostoma spectabile | reverse complement strand
TTAACGTTAGCTACAGTAGCAACTGTATTAACAAAAAACGTAACTGTTGTAGTGTGACTAAATGCTGGCAAAATGTAATGAATAGGGAATATAGCGAGTTCTGCTCTGCATGCATCGTTTGGGGTGTTTGGGCCAACTTTTAGAATCATTTTACAGAATTCCAATTGTGATTTTTCAGTGGGCGTTTTAACCCAGTTTTGAAATTCTGGTTTTGAAATCAGGCCCCAAACTTTGCTTCCATAAAGCATTATTGGTGTTATCAGAGAATTGTAGATTTTTAGCCAAATTCTTGCAGGGTTATTTGTTTTTCCAAATTTGCATTTGATTGCATCCAAAGCTCTTTGAGCTTTATTACACAGTGTGTTTATGGCCAGGTTGAAAATCCCTGATGCACTAATTTCAACCCCTAACTAATTCTATGAACCCTTTGTTTCTAGTCTGGTGTTGCCCAGAGTGAAGTTGTTATTTCCCTGAGATCTGGCTCTCCTTTGAAATACCAGAACACTGGTCTTCTTCAGATTCTGACAGTACTGCTGTAGGACAGACAAGCTCTGTTGTAATCCCTCTTTTGTTGGGGACAACAGAACTAAATCATCAGCACCTGATGCTATCATGAAGTGTGAGACCTGGCGCTGCAGATTGTTCCAACATGGCTGCTAGTTCATTGTTGTAAATATTAAACTGCATCCTGTTATGCGGGATGAAGCAGGACCCAAAAGCAGAGTAGGAAAGTTTCCAAAAGGCTTTGTTGAACACAAAAATGAAGTCCAACAAAACACACAAAAACTGAAAAGGTCCGGG
>NC_045745.1:5987647-6007874 GCF_008692095.1 Etheostoma spectabile | reverse complement strand
GGGGGGGGGGGAAGAAAGGCAAACAGCAAACCAAGGCAGGGAAGAACTCACGACTTCGACAGGACGATGAACAGCATGGCACAAGGAAACAAGAACAATCTGACAAGACAAAGGAAACACAGATGTTAAACACAAGAGACGAGGGAATGAGGAACAAGTGATACGTCAGGTGAATCACATCAGGGCGGGGCAGGACAATCAGACAGAAAAAAAATTAAAACCGGGCAAGACTAGACAAGACAGGAAACCATACTATCAAAACAAAACAGGAAACAGAACTTACAGACACCCACCGGGAACACAAGACAGAGACTGCCTCACAAGACCGGGGAGGACACTAAGACACAAACAAAAGGAGACAAGACAGGACCAAAAACCAAAGAAGGGACAAAAAAGAAACTAAAGCAACCACCCAAACCGTAACACATCCCTGTCTCACTCTACGTCCTTGTTTAAAGAATTCTGTTCTTTTGGAGCCAAGTCTTTACTGCTCATTTATTTTCCGTGTACAGTGATTTAATAGTGTCATAATTTTTACCCCCTATACCGCTTTCAATAAGTTTATAAAAAAGCCCATCATGCTATATTGAATCAAAACCTTTTATAAAGTCTATAAAACATGCAAATATTTTCCCCTTTTTAAATTTGGTGTTGTTTTTGATAAGGGTGTGCAGAGTGTAAATGTGGTCTAACGTACGATATTTCAGTAAAAAGCCAATTTTACTGAGACAAAACCCTTCCCCAGACTACTGTTCACACAAATGCTTCTCTCTCTCTCTCTCTCTCTCTCTCTCTCTCTCTCTCTCTCTCTCTCTCATTCTTTACACAACTATGTCACTTTCTGTGTGGACAACCCAGTGCAACACTGTGAATGTCTTCCAGGAGTGACAGTTTGAAAATAATCCAGTCCGATCATGGACAGGCTAAGAGTTAAATGTCTTTCTCAAAGACATTTCAAGAGTTCATCAACCACTGCAACGCCCCCTCCTCTCTAACGGAATGTGATCCTGAGCTAGTGGAGAAGCTGGGCGTTCAGCTATCCATCATTACTGTCCAGTCCATATGAGAAAAACTATCAGGCTTCCATTCAATGACTGATGTGTCCACAGTGAAAGCTTGTGATGACTTATCTGGCTCTAAATACACATAAGCTTATTGTTGTTTACAGAGATCACGGAAGCTGGTAGAATTAACCTAATAAATCATATTTTACAGTGATTGAGGAAAGTCCTAAAGAAAACTGGTTGGATTACACGGTCTTTTAATTGGTAACAATCTCCATGTGTCTGTGTGCTCTCAGCAGAGATTTGTAGAAAATAGGATCCAGCAGTGACTTTCCACCACAGGAATGTTGGGGTTCCCAGAGAGAAGAATTAAGAACTGGTGGCCGAGACAGAGATGAGAGGAAGGGGGAAAGAGGACAAGGCTATGGTTATCCGTTTCACACTTCTTTTCTTTCAGTAGGGATATACAGCCTTTAAACCAAGCCTTCATTTTAGCCCCGCTTCCCTGATGTTGGCTTTTCTTTAAGGCGGTCTATCTTTAAATCCTTCCATCCATCCTGGTGATCTAGCAGCCCGAGCCAGGCTGTTACAGATGGAGGGATTGATAGAAAGACTGAGCAAAAGGAATAGAACATAAAGCTCAGCAAACGTTTGTCCAAATGAGAATATATATGAAGTGTGGTTTAGGTGTAATCAGTTTCATCTGAGCCCACTGGAAGTAGTCTGTTCCAATATCCTGCTCTGTAATGACTTTTCTTCCTCAGGAATGCCTTTGATAGAGGTTAAAGGTCACGTTGCCTTCCAGTGCCGACAGACATAAGTTAAATGCAGTGCTTGGCACAGCCTGAATTTAAGTAACCACCCTTTGGAGTATCACATAGTCATGGAGCTAAAAAAATCTTTGAATTTAGTGTTCCTCGATCAACAAAGCTGGCCACTCTTTCTTTTATCCCCTCATCGGACTAACTTTGTGGACACTACTGTGTGCGTGCATCAATAAGTAAGTGTGATGAAGATGTTGTGTAGGATTTATGAATGTACGTTATTAACAGTAGGCTAAGTCACGAGGGTGCTTTTATATATGTGAGCTAATATTGAGCATCTGTTCATGTGCGCTGCAAGAATGATGTGTCCGTTTATGGAATGCGTTATTCAATGCAAATATAACCCATAATGTAGTTTAATCTCAGTAATGATGGAGTATTAGGTTAAAAGGCAAACGTTCCTCTGTACTGTTGCTACGCAGAGCGCGGAGATCTGATTGAGGCTAGACGGCACCGTAGTAAGTGAAAGTAGGTCAAGTTGTAATGTGTTTCCCCTACCAGCAGGAGGCAGCATGTAATACTGTCTATATACAGAGGGCTTTTTAGTGTATGTCTGATCAACTGCCAATTTAGGGGACATCTCCCAACCCTAGTAAGCTAACCATTCCCTCGTTTTCCCTTTGCCACTTACTCAAAAAAGTGCCTTCTCTTTTTCTTTGCTCCGCCCTCAACAGTTGCTACTGCTGACACATCAACGGGCCCCCTAACACCGGGATATGTTGCCTCAGTTTTTAAACCGATGTCATGGACTAGCGTTGAAAACCACTCCACCCGCCACTGTGGCTGGTATACAAGGCAAAGCACCCGCCCCAGCCAATGGCGGGTGCTAATTTCCCATCCTGACCTTCAGCAGCAGATTGATACCACCAAAATGTTCCACTGAACGCCACAGGAAGTCCTTTCTACAAAACACCCATCTCAGGTTGAGAGATGGACAGCGGAGACATGGGGACGTGAGCTGGGTCCAGCCTTTTTTCCTGCTCTCCTCTCTAGATGTCTGTCTCTCGCGGACAACACTGGATTTTTTTTTCATTACAACTCAACTCCTCACCACTGTGCATTAAAGGAAATATTGTAGCCATAATCTTGAACACTATGTTAACTCTTCCTACACTATACCCCAGATCTGACACTGTACAAACACATATATATTTTATGTATTGCATCCATATTGGGAATGGTATATACTGTATATATTTGCACCTTACTATTATCTAGTGTTTTAAATTTTGCACCTACCGTTCTGTTATCTTAGTTTTTTGTATATTTGCAGTCTTCCAACTCTGTTTTGCAACTACTGCATTTCCCTCAGAACAGTGTCTTATCTTAGGAATGTTTAATGAGTAAAATGTAAAGTATGACCTTATAATATAGAGGAAATTCATCAGAACTTACAAGAGCTATTTAGTAAGAAATATTTCCTGCTGAGCTTATTTAGCAAACATACCATTTCTCATTAGGATCCAAATGCACAGCTGTTTAAGCTACTTCAAAATCATTTTGTGTGCGTCTCTTTCCCTCCAGCACCGGTACGTGCTGTCAGTCTGAACTGCCTCTTCCACAGCACACTGGGGCCATGTTTAATGAAACAAACAACACCCTTCCCACCAGCGATGTGTTGCTGTCTTCTCGCGCTGCAGTTTTCCTCGGATGACTTCTGCCATGCTGGGGGTGAGTAAGCAGAGAAAGAAATAGAGAGGAGAGATGCCTGAGACTGCATGGGAAACAGCACAGATCCCAATTCAGTGGGTACTGTGAACCAGGGAGAAATGTAGCCCGCTGTGATACACTGAACTAGATTGTACTCATTTTCTCCCACCTGTGGAACAGACTTGTGTAAGGAGACACTGTGTGGGGTGTTTCTGCTTCAGATGAAGGGGGTTTCAGACAATATGGCCTCAATCACAGCCATGACTACCCTTACAATAAAGGCTGAAGAGGAAGACAGAAGGCAGGGGAGACAGAGAGGTCAAAGGAAGAATAGAAAGCTTTGTTTCTCCTATGGTTTGCTCTTGCTGCTCAAGTATCTGGCAACAATGTGTTTTTGTTGTTTTTACAAAGAAAGGTGTATGGTTGGGTTAGGGCTTTCCATATTTACAACATACTTATAATAAGCTCAGCTTCTGTAGCAATACTGCATTGCCTCTTCCCTGAAGGACACTTTATTTCTTTTGAGAACTGTAATGTCTTTTTCTGGATATAAATGCAACTTGGGGTAGGAAAATATTTGTGAGTCATTTAAAGATATTAAAAACTATAGGGGCAAAGCTATGAGCTGCTTTAATCAATACATATCATCAGTGGATGCTTTTCACACCTGGGCCTTGTTCTTCAGATGTGGCTTAACTAATTCAGGCCAACATGTTGACATGGCATTGCAAAATGTATGAAAATATAAATCAAATTCTTAATTAATTTTCTTTAGCAAGTGACCATGTTATAATAGACAATGTGTCGAGGTGTCCATAGAGGCCAGAACCGCCTGACGCACACACACCTCTCCAGCATCATCCCTTACGTTGGGCTGACTGAGTGCTGATCTTCTGACTGCAGTTACCTGAGGTATAGGTGTGAACCCTTCCAGCATGCACTAGGGCAGGACTGGATGGGTTAATGAACCATAATATTTTGGTGTGTGTCCTTGCATTGTAACTAGTGTTATGTTTTACATTGTGCTCCACAATGTTTCCCTTTTGCAAATCTTCGCCACTGTTAAACAACTCAACTTTACCAGTGAATGTGGTCAGACTACAAATGATGCTGGGTGCGTGATTGGTGAGGCTCTCCCCAATGGACGGATACTTCTCAGTGATAATCATGAGCCATGAAATTGAAACTTGACTAAAATCTCTAAAAAGCAGTTTTACTTGGGTATACAATTTTCAGCAAAGTGTGTTCTGCAGCTCTTTTCACAGGCAGAATTTTGAGCACAGTATCTCAAACTAAAGTTAGATTAGGTTTTTATTTAGTGTACAAACTTTTATTTTCACGTTCAGTATATTGGATAATGTATAAGTATAGGTAACTCTTTATTATATATATATATATATATATGTTTTCAGATTGGGATTATTTCTAAATAGCCTGCATTTTCTCATCTAAAATCGTAATTACATCAATATTCCTTAATTACTGAATGAACTAAGAAAGCAAACAATTTGTGTCTGAAAAATAGTATATAGAATAGTATGTATTAGTTCACCCTTGGTCATGATGAACCATGTCAAATCTCATGTCTAATCTGTATAACTCTCTTATCCACGTACAAAGACAGGGGCCCGTGTCACTTTCCTTGTGATGCTCAAAGAGTTGTCGCTGTGGGTTTTGGTTGTGTCTTGTGGTCATCCTTTGTCAGAGGGAACATGAAAAAGGAAGTGAGGAGAGCTAGAATGGAGGATGCCTGCTGCATGCCTCTGCAGTAAAGGAGGAGAAAGAACACATCAGCAAGAGGAGGAGGACAGGATGAAGGGAATGTGGTTAAGAAGGTTGAGAGGTGGCGCAACACTGCCCCCATGTGAGAAGATCTAGATGCCTCTCTTATTCTCTCCTGGCAGGCCGTGTTGGTCTAACAGCAACCAGCCATTACATGCATCTTCCTTGTTCAACACCTGGTACAGGGAGGCGTTGCCTTTTATACGTAAGGCTTCACATGGCTTTCAGCCTAAATCCTTTGTCAAGCTTAACTCCTAATCGCTCCAACCTTTGACACATTCCCCTCCTTGTTTACAGTGAGGAACCCTCTGCCAGTAGATTTCATGTCAGCAAAATGAAAGCAATAGAAGTGCCAAGAATGTGTCAGAGCGAGAGTCAGGGAGGAGAAAACAACCATTACAGTTTACCTTAGAACTGGTCTGCAGACAGCTTTTCTACCTTAAAAGAACATGCTGACTTCCTATTACTATAGCTCATTCACAGTATCCCCCACAGTTTGATTCGTCCATACATACCCGTGCGTGATCCTGGAGGTAAACGCTCAAACTAGCCTAGCTTAGCACAGATCCTGGAGGTAACTGGTTCCAACTAGCCTAGCTTAGCACAGATCCTGGAGGTAAACGCTCAAACTAGCCTAGCTTAGCACAGATCCTGGAGGTAACTGGTTCCAACTAGCCTAGCTTAGCACAGATCCTGGAGGTAACTGGCTCCAACTAGACTAACTTAGCACAGATCCTGGAGGTAAAGGGTGAAGGGTATGTGAGTACTTAATAAGTAAATAAGCTAAAGTCCCAACAAGTGGGCATGTTCCTTTAAGAGTTACCTGTGGAGGACAGGAGTAAAGGCATTTCTTTTTTGGTAGGCAGAGACAAGCAGAAAAGAGGCTGTGAAGATCTTTAATGTTATTCAGATCATGTTGACCTTTCTCTTGGCATGTTTGCTGGCTTTTTTGAAAAGGGCAACCAAACCAAAATAGAACAGGCAGAAAACAGAGAGGAATGCTTTTAAAATGCATGTAAAGCTGATTACAACAGCGATACTGACTGTGCAGTGACTCAGAAGCAAAACACAAAGTGACGTATTACTTCAATATAAAGGAAGTTCAAACAAAATTTAACAAATATAGATCAAATTCCATTCTCAAATATAGATATGTATTGTTTGATACTGTATACTAAAGTTATAGATACAGATTGGGGCAGAAAGCTTTCCCCTCTTTATGAACCAAAAGGACCATCTAAGGTAGCAGAGAGGATGGAGACTCCAGCTATTAACGATTCAAGAACTAGTTTCAGACATAAGCCAAAACAACTCCTCTACGAGGATACCAAAGCCGGTCTGGAATTTAATCTTCTGTTTCCATGAGCCCATGCTTAAAAAAAAAAAAAAGAGGCTAGAATAAAATATTTATAAACGCATTTACAAAAAAAATAATTTCACAATGGTTTTTCAAAATGTAACTTCAGTTAAATGATCATATACAATTCTGCAAAGTGTTGGCTCATGGAAATACTTTAAACTCACAAAAGACACTTTTGTCTACACACGTCTTAGGGTCTGTCTTAAATTATTCACCTGCAGACTTGAAACTGTTGAAAGTCAAGGCACTACATGCAAATATGCATCTGCATATTTGCATGTAGTCTCAAACACACATAATAGCCTATTTCACTGCATAACTATCAGCGTCACATCATACTACGTAACTGTGCCCACAAGGATCAGTTTTTCTGTACTGTATATGTTCGTGAACTAGAGTCATTGACACACTATGACACACACTCTGGTACTGTCTAGCAAATTTCATTCTGACAGGATAGTGGGAGAAATAAAAGTCAGCTTCTCTTTTCCATTGTTCAGCCCGACGGCAGCTTTGTTCTTAAAATAGTTGGCCTTGTGATTTAAATTCAGTCTGTATTGAAAGCAATGAGACAAGATCAGAGAGGTCTCTTTAGACTCACTTACTGCAGAAGAGAGAGGAGAGGAGAGAAAATACAAGTCTCGCTGGATCACATAGGAAAATTGTTCTCTGCACACTTCCAGCAAATCATATTAGAAAGAGTCACTGTGGCAACTAGAGAAGATAATCTTTAATGTGCTCTTTAATGAGAGGGAAAATGTTTGTCTCTTGTGATTGAAGCTCTCGCTGTGCAAATTACATCCAAATCAGTTGAGCAGCATGGGCGCTTCACTGATGAAAAGTGGCTGAGGGATAGCATTCAATTAGCTCATTAGATTGACACAATCAGAACATGTAATGGGTTTTAAGGCCTTGGCTACAGGCTCATCACTCAACAACTGCTAATGGCTCAGAAAAGGTAATTATTAGCAAATTGAACAAAAACGCGTCAGCTGGTTCTATATCTACTGAGTAACATGCAGAGACACCACCCACTCTGGGAGGGCTGGACAGATTTGTCTCTGCAGGGGGCTGTAGTCACTGGGGCGGTGGACAAACGCAGCTGTTCCACAAACATATAGAAGGACATTTTTATCTCCTGTATTAGAAGAAGAATACACATAACACTTTCCCTTACAAACATACAAAATAATTAATTCCATAAGTGTATTTTTATGTAATATGATATGTACATTTTTGTCTCTTCAAAAAAGATAACATGGATGTTTTCTGTGTGATGCCCGACTTACTGCACTGCTTCAGTGGACATTATACAACTGTTTGGGCTGTACTTCTAGTGACAACTTAACTTTTTGTGTTAAATCACCTGTATCAATTCAATTCAATTTCAATTTTATTTATAGTATCAATTCATAACAAGAGTTATCTCAAGACACTTTACAGATAGAGTAGGTCTAGATCACACTCCAAAATTTACAAGGACCCAACAGTTCTAGTAGTTTCCTCCAGAGCAAGCAACAGTGCGACAGTGGTGAGGAAAAACTTCCTTTTAGGGAGAAACCTGGGACAGACCCAGACCCAGGCTCTTGGTAGGCGGCGTCTGACGGGCCGGTTGGGGTTAGTGGAAATAACAAAAATAGAAAAAATAGTAGTTTGTAGCAGTTCTTTGTTGTAGTTCATGGCATAGCAGGGCACTGTGCCGCATTACAAGGCACAGCAGGACGTAGCAGGACGTAGCAGGACGTAGCAGGACGTAGCAGGGCACCGCAGATGAACATGGCACCGCAGAACGTGTAGCGGGACCATGGCGACAGCTGCTACCATGATTTTGGAGCATCCCTGATCCGAGGGAACATGCTGGGGAAAAAAGAACATAAGGACTCCGGGGAATGACTCCCCAGAGCTAGGTTAGTAACTAGGTTAGTAACTAGGTTAGTAACTAGGTTAGGAACTAGCATCTCTGGGACATGGATGCACATAAATGAAAAGATAGGAAGATAGAGGAGAGAGGAGCTCAGTGTATCAAAATAAGTCCCCAGCTGTCTAAAACTATTACAGCGAAACCAAGAGAGTCAGGTTAAAGAGAGGAGCCCGGTCGGGCTAGAACTCTCCCCAACCGGATCGGGCTGTATGCCAAGTCTCCCTTTAGTTTATTATATGCTTGATTATATGATAGATAAATCAGACAACTATGACGAGAAGCAGGTGGGCCGGGTTAGGCGGACACTGCGGCTCCTCACTCCCTAACAATATTCAATTTGATGCCCTAACAATAAGCTTTATCAAAGAGGAAAGTCTTAAGCCTACTCTTAAATATGGAGACGGTGTCTGCCTCCCGAACCCAGACTGGAACCTGGTTCCACAGGAGAGGAGCCTGATAGCTGAAGGCTCTGGCTCCTGTTCTACTTTTAGAGACTCTAGGAACCACCAGTAACCCTGCATTCTGGGAGCGTAGTGCTCTTGTAGGGTTGTAAGGTACTATAGCTCTTTAAGATAAGATGGAGCCTGACCATGAAGAGCTTTGTAGGTGAGAAGAAGGATCAGGTGACCAGGGTGAGCAAAGTGTGCAAGACTAGTTGCTAAAATATCTAAACCGTCATTTAAGATGACTAAAATTATCAATTTCATAATCTGACCTCATTAAATTAGAATATATATAAATTAAGGTTTTGGTTTTCAATGAAGGCATCTTAGTTTAAGAGGCTGTACTTGAAATACTGAAAAAAAAGTTTGCCTCCACCGGGCTCTCCCCAGACCACTTCCCAATTAATGACATACCGAAAACCCGATCCCTTTGCCAGGGCCCTCGGCATCTGATAGCAACGCATACGGCAACAGGCAACAGGACTGGCTGTCAAAGAAGACAGCTACAAAGAAGCTCAGATCACACACACACACACACACACACACACACACACACACACACGCACACACGCACACACGCACACACGCACACACGCACACACACACACACGCACACACACCAAAGCTACAGTAATTATGGAGCATCTTCACAAGCCTAATTAAGGCTCTTCAACCGTTGTTCTGTCAGTTGTTTTTATTTTCATGTCTAACATGGAAATTATGCTAATCTGGCAAATTGAACACACTGTCAAACAAACCTGCACAGATAAAAGACAATTATTTGCGATAACTTTATGACTGTGGAATGATGATGATGATGATGATATGAAGAGACGTTCAAATTAAATTAATGCTCCCTTTTGCATTATTCCCCACAAAACATAAAACTGCCTGTTTTGTTAGAGTCAGCCACCGTTTTGTGGTCCCACATTACACTGCAGACCCCCACAGGCCCTGCAACCTTTGACCCCTGTGCAGGTGGTCCTTTGAGAAATCCTCCGCAGCGCAGCGGGGACAGCTTCAGCTCCCACGTTGATTAAACGAGTCCCAGTGGCCAGCAGAGTCACAGCCACCTGGATTATTGATCAGAGGTTCAGCATTCAATTTGGTTTTCTAGGGGACAGCCCTTCATGATGATGCAGTATTATATCAGCTCCTCTACGCCACCCGAAATGATTAAGGGCAAGCTGTCAGCACAGTGTAATCGCAGTGTGAAATCGATGCCTTGCATAGCGCCCTTTTTTCTCTTTGCCTGTCAGTCTTCACTTCAAATTTACAGTAAACCCAAGTGTGTATCATGAGATTATAGAGAGGCATACATAGCCCAAAGAAAAAGATTGGGACAAATGAATAGACTCATGGAGAACTGTCAGCATGAGTAGGATGTAGATGAAATCGCTAAATAAAATAATACTGTGGGTGTTACATGCACCATATATGTGCAAGTCTTCCTTGGTTAGTCTCTTGATTTTCACTCAGATTAACATAAACTATCCCACAGTGCACTGCTGAAGACTGAATAGTATGGTATGGTAGGCTAACGGTGTCACGGTCCGGAGGTCACGGTCCGGAGCATGCAGCCACATGGCATATTATGCATAATCTGATTATGTAGACTGGTGTATGTAATGCGGAACCAAACGTCCTTCGGGAAACCTTTAACCGTACACCGTCAGCAACATGTGCTGAGGTTAGTACAACAAGCTGATTGGCATGTGAGTCAGTCACACTACAGCGAGCACAAATCAAACACAGGAGCTGGAAGAGCGGGAGAGAGAGAGACAGAGAGACAGATGTGGATAAGACAAGCACTGTGCATCGGCGTTGCTTCAGCATTGGAGGGTCTGTGAGTGGAAACACATCCAGCATGCGGACGCATCGCCCACATGTGCGAATCACTGGAACAAGGAAAAAGCAACCCATATCCTGTCTTTTCATTGTTGTAGAATAACAGATGCTTTTCAGTTTTATAGCCTATTGTAACCAAAGTGTTTGTTCAGTGTTCGTACTGTGTACTCTTTACAGAAGTGTTCGAAATATTCCTTATCTTTCTCATGAAATAGTTTCCTAACATGTCTGTCTTCGCCACTTGCACTACGGTCCAAGTGTCAGTGACTGTTTTAAATAAATAAAAAAGTTCGACCGAACTCCCTCCGAAACATGACTTTTTGCCACTCCACCTCCATGCCACTGCATGACTACAGACAATATAAGCTGTTTCATTCTTTTTAAATTACAGTGGCTTATGTTCGTCTTTATTCTCCCCTACATTGCTGTGGTTTAGTTTCATAGGATTGTGACTTGAACACCAAGTCTGTTTTGTGAAAATTGCAAGTATTTAATGGTTTTACTTTCCAAAAACAAGCTGTGAGGGTAGAGTAGTGGAGCTTTCAGCTTTAGGTCATTCATGTCAATCACAAACAATCTTTAAATTGCAATCTTTTTGTCAACCTGTCATCAAGCTTACTTCACACTGTGTACCATTATGTAGAAACTCAAAGTATTACATTAACAATTCATATTGTCTGTTTAACCCCTGCTGTGACAACAGTGCCTGGAGCAGGGCATGAAAAGCTCATTTCTAGTATGGATTGAGTGCTCAAGAAGCAAAAAAATACAATTCCTTTCATAAAGTCTAAACATATTAGTGCTTAAATGAATCTCATCATGCCAGCAGCTTTAGCCATCACTATTAATAATATCCACTTTTCATAAAGCTGCTGATTTCTTTTATTTCCGCTCAGTTGTCTCTGCTGGCTGCCGGTGGAAAGCGGGCCTGCATAATCACTGCTAATAAATTAAGCCCAATAGAACTGTCACATCTCATTTGGACTCATTTGCACATGATTGTGTTTGTTTATGTTCGGTCTGGTTGAAAAAAAAGACGAAGCTTTGACTGGCAAAACACTGGAATTAATGAATTTCCATGCTGTCCCTCCCTGCTGCATGAGAAATCAGAACGCTTTATCTCTGTCTCCTCTGGCGGAAACTTAACATGGTGGAGTGATCCTCAGTCCAACACAGCTGTCACACGTCAACAGACATCTTTTTTTGATATGCTATGTGTGTGTGTAAGGGGGGGGGGGAGATTATTAGTGTGGTGCGTGTAATAAAAAGCAATCAGCTGCCAGAGGAATATGATTAGGCTGAAGATGATGACAGGCACTGAGCTCAACAGTGACTGACAGATCTGATGGACGCTCCCCACCACTCTCCCTTCATTCTATCCTCACACGTGAGGATAGATAGGTTGGATGGACAAGTGTGGACTACAAAAATGAAACTACAAAACAAAGTTATGATATTAGAACTTTAATGAGGTGAATTATGTTTTTGAAAGCAACGTTAAATGCAGCAAACTGGATTTATGATACAGCCGAGGGAAACAACAAGACGAAGAGTCTCCAGCCATTCCTGCAGCTGCAGTACTAAAGCTAAATGTTCATGTCAGCATGTTAACATTCACTGTTTTTGTCCAACCCAATGGCATGGTCATCCCTTAATCCACAGCACTAGTGTGGCTAATAATCCACCACTGATTAAGATTCTTCTGGACTCACTAAGTCTAACTGGACTCACAATTACATTCTCTGTAACTCTGGCAAAGTGCAATATATCTCTTGTACATGTGAATTCAACTTTGATGATAAACTAACATTTCCAGACAGGAACATTTACTGTAAAAAATGTGGCAGCAGCTCACTACATAGTGAGTTGGGTTGGGAACTGGAAGGTCGCTGGTTCAAGTCCCCGTTAGTTGAGGTTTTGGAGCAAGTGTGTTTTAACAACAGAGTGTTAATTGTAATTTCTCCTTGTGGGACTAATAAAGGATACATAATTATTATTGTTCTGTACATAAATCTGAAAAAAGTTGAAGTCTAATGAAAATAAGACACAGAATCAAGTAATTGGGACAGTTGCTTTTTAGGGAACCCAGTGACGTCTGCCACTCAGAAGCCCAACATCAATCCCCTGTGTCTGCTGTCTAGTACTGACCTGAACAGGAAACAGGAAACAGGAAACAGGAAATAGGCTGCTTATAATCCTCATCAATCAGTAGTACACTGGCATGTTATCTGAGCATATCGGCCAACAGCTCAGAAATCAGAAAATTATTTATTGCTATAACACTTACAAGGAATTTGCTTTGGTGGTTGGTGCATACATAAACAAACAAACGTATTGAACATTAATATGAAATAAACAATAAATATAGAAACAAATATATACAAAATTGCTGTTTAACATAAGAACAAAGAGGAATGGATTGAGTGCAGAATGTGCAACAGCAATTGTGTATGTGCAATGGCATGAGTGTAGTTCTGGATATAGGTTGATGCAAAGTGTAGTGATGGGGGGGGGGTTAAGTTAAGAGACAATGTCAGTGGGGGTCATTTATCTGTCCATTGTTTCTCTCTGTGTGCTTGTTTGGCACTCTGTAGCACACACAGGCACGCACACACACACACACACTATTTCATTTAAAACTGTGAAAGTAGTAACTGTTGTAACCATTTATTGAGGAGCATTTTATTTTTGTTGTTTATTAAAAATTTCTGTTCATATTATTTCCTGTTTTGCAATTTTAAATCTCTCCAAAACTCCAAGCAACCTGCCTTTTGCCATGGCAACTATTAACTACAGGTCAGACACAAACTGAATTAAATGATGTTGTGCTGCTTACTCGGAGAAAGAGTCTTCAAATAAATAATGTAACGCCTCACAAGGTGGCAAGTTTCCTGCCTAATCAACATGACTTCCTTTGATAACTGACTCAACATCCTTGCCCTTCGCTATATGTCTCGCTCGGCTGCTACATCTTCCTACGCTACACCTTCCCGGCACGGCAGAGACATAGAGGATGAGAGACCAGGACAGGAAGCTGTGTTTTCCCTTAAAGGGAGGAAAGCTGTGTTAATGAGCAGAGGCCGACAGTAGATTCTAATTAAGATCTTAAAGCCCTTCCCTCCTGCCCTGCTTCTCCTCTGCCGTGCTGCGCTGCTACGTTGTGTGGAACAGGGCTGCAGCCATCGATTATTTTATTGGTGAAGTACTCTCCCGACTGTTCCATTGAGTAATCAGATAAGACATACTTTCAGTTTATTAAAGAGCAATAGTTAATAGTAGTTTATTTGGCTGAATATAGGCGGTGCTGTATCCTGCCTAAAGGATGTTTACACCAGGCCCTAAAAGAAAAAGGCTAGAAGAAAGTACCGGATACACCAGGCGCCAAAAGAAAAAGGCTAGAAGAAAGTACCGGATACACCAGGCGCCAAAAGAAAAAGGCTAGAAGAAAGTACCGGATACACCAGAAGAAAAAGGCTAGAAGAAAGTACCGGATACACCAGAAGAAAAAGGCTAGAAGAAAGTACCGGATCCACCAGGCGCCAAAAGAAAAAGGCATTAAAGTATACACCAGGCAGGGGACCATGAAACCAAAACCAGGTGACCCCCGCCAGCCTTGGCGGATACGCGCTCATCTCAGCTAGCAATCAGTAGCTCTGTTTCCCTCCACATGTAAAAAATACCTTATGGAGAGTAAAATTTGATGGAATTTCATGAATATCAACTCAAAGGAAATCCGTTTGGTCTCATCAGATTTTATCTTGATGATATTCGGCTTATGTGATAACGCCACAAAACGCAGAAGAAGAAGTTTTAGTTAATGTCCCCCCGTATTTCCTCTCTGTCTGCACACATGGGGGGACAACAAAGACAGATGGACGTGGACGGACGAGGAGACGAGAGACTTTCTGGATTTAATTTATGAAGGAAATGTCCGACAAAGGTTAGGACAAGCCGTGGGACGTCCTGCGGAGTAAATGGAAGACGCTCAGACTTAGAGACATGTCTCAAAAACGAGTCTCGCAGCGGTGCCGGAGGGACAATAAAAGACAAGTTGCATCTGCATCGTCATAGCGATGTGTTGATAGCGTCGTTGTTTTCTTATTAGAGCTTGATATGTTTCTATCAGCTGGAACATGAACACTTTTACAATATTGATAATTTGTAGACGTGCAATCCATTTTGTCTAGAACAACTTTGGTCGCTAATGTTTGTTGATTGTTCGAAAATGGAAACACCTTAAAATGTCTAAAATTAATTCCATAACATCATTACGTACAGGTTTTTATTTGCTTTAAAGCCGTTGGAGGGAAACACACTTCCACCAGCTTTATTCACATTTTTTACCAAACTTCAGATATTTTGATTGACAAGTGGATGGAAACTATATTGGAAGCTGTATTGATTTCACGTTGAATGATAATGTGACCTTGTGCCGGGACTGCTCTGTGGACGAGGTGGTAACGTCAGACTGGATGAGTTCTGCTGAGATGCTGAAGCATCGACATTGTGCTGTCGTGGTTTCACACACTGTAAGAGTTTTCGTTTTGTTTCAGCTTGAAATGATCCCAAACTTTGGACACTTTCTGTTGATTTGGCTGCAGCAGGAAGCACCAGGAAATGTAAAATAAAAAAGGCTCAATGTAGCACCTTGAAACAGAAACTAGAGTTGGTTAGTAGGAGGCCCATATAGGGAGATGGATCCCACTCCATGTGATTGATCGACCTGACATCTTTTCCAACTCAGAATGTGTTGTTCTTTAACATGGACTACCACCTCCTGTGATACTGAAGCACTTGTTCTCCACTCTGCTGTACCAAATCTCTACCCATGCTCCAGTAAGTTGCCCTTTATAGACTATACAATTTTGATTTAAAAGAATATCACATCAAACACAGAAGAAGAAAACAGGAAATATCGATCCAATTTAACAGTGGGTAACAGGATGTTGTTTTGTTGAATTTGTGCCTAGTGCCAAACAATTGTACATCTGTATTACACAATCTAATGGATCAGATTCTATCTTTGTATTACTTTCCCTGGGTCACATCTTTTCAAATGAATCCAGTACTTTAAAGGGTCACCCTTAACTAGTGATCTGAGTTACAGTACAATGACTAGATCAGGGGAAGACGAGTGTGTGTGCATGTGTGCTTGTGTGCAGGAGAGGCTTGATCTTCTCTTACACCCATGTGGCCCTTTATGACATCCCTTTTGAACTGAACCCTGGGAAAGATCAGGGACACTTCTTTAGGAAAAGCTTTAGGAAACCCTCTTTGCATGAGCAAATGCTAATGCTTCACTGTACTTAAGATTTATGAGCGCAGGGGACCTATCACTACACAAGAAAAGAGCCAATTAAGACTTATACCAGAGAGTGGAGGAGCTGCAAACTGCAGGGTGTAGGGCTTTCATGCTCAGTTACAGCTTTTAAACAGGGTTTGGCATGTGGTGTGACGGCAACACAGGGAAATGGGGAGTACTTCCACTTTAATTTTCTATTGTCCCTCAGTGTCTGGGTGGCAAAGCACCTTTTGATTAGACCAGTATAAAATAACTGTTCAGTCCCTAAATGACTGGAACATCGTATACTAGGCCAAAGTTTCTGCTGTTTAGGGAACAGCAATCAAAAGCACTGCTAAACTGAAAATGGAATGAGAGTCTCAAAGCCAGCAGAACTCCAAAGACCGAGGTCCACTGCGTGTAAGGTGGTTTAGATCATTTGATTACTTTCTCATTTGTACAAAACTGAAAAAGCCAGATCCTGCATTTTCATCCAAACATCAAACATAAAGCAGAGCATTTAAAATACTACATAGGCTTGTACTTATCGGCCAAGGTAGCCAAAGCAATTGCTCTGGACAACACTGCTAAACAAATGCTATTCCGTGCCTTCCTGCAACTGTTCTTTATGTTGTGTAACATGCTCCAATGTTAAAGCTAAACTGTATGAATAAAATCATACATGAGCGTGCCAGTCTGTTTTTATCAGTAATGACCACCTAGAGTCCATGTCCGTGTCCTGAGCCTCTCCAGACTGGTATGAGAGCATCTTTGCTTCTTAATTTGGAAAGTTTTTCTATAAAAAGGTAATGCTGCACCTGAGCAGACTGTGATTATGAGTAATCACAGAGAATATTCATTATTAGACAAACATCACCACCCTGTGGCCAAGGATATGTTTCACTTAGCCAGAAAGTAGGGAAATGATCCTGCAGAGAGGTTCTTTGCATTGCATCCCTGTATAACCAGTGAGTTACTGCTTAAAAGCACATTAAGTGAAATAAGAGATCATTACCTAATCTTGCTGTAGGACCCCCGTTAGAGCAAGCAGCTCCTGAAACCTTCTCTTTATATAATGCTAATTTGAATGTGCTGTAGACTACAGTTTTACTGTGTGTGGGTGGTCGTCTGTGTGTGTGAGGGGGGCAGAGGAAGTTAAGGTCAACGCAGACCTAACTTTAAATTGATGAGACCCTTTGGTGCTTTCCCATCAGCTGAGAGCCTTTGAGACATCTGCGGCTATGAATTGATGCCAGTAACACGACAATTTGACAAGAAATGAGACGTATCTTAATGACGGTCTGGCAGCTTTTGATGGCTAGTGGAGACAAACTACTAAAAGAAGGTTTAAAGATGACTCATTTTATGTGTCTGAAAAGCGCTAATCTGCTGCCTTAAGTGGAATGTGTTTAACAACGCTAACACATTCCTGTGATCTGGAAGATGAATTCAACCATTGATTTTTACCCCCTCGCCTCCCTAAGTTTAATCAAGCTGGGCCACCAGAAAGCACCCAGGCGCGTTGAGCATCGCTTTTCATTCATCCAGACACTGGTTTCTTCATTGATTTACCACATGTTTCGGATTAGCTAAATCATTAGTCAACGGTATTAAAGATTTTCAGCAATTTGGAAAATTACATGGCTGAGTGGGGACGAGGGAACAGCAGAAAAAATGTTTTGATAAGCCAGTTTAAAAAATGACTCTTCTGCTAGATCAAACTATGTATCTTTTCTAAGCACTTAAGCCTCAACTCATTTCATGCTAAAGCAATCTTGCAAAGAATTGAGGCTCTGACCTTTGAACTGTGCATTTAGGTCCATGTGTAATGCTGTAGTAGCTAAACCACTGTATTACTGAAAGAAGACAACCTTACTCAACAAAAAATGTCTCGAACACTAAAAGCATCACTGCAATTTTTTCTGAAATGATTTGTAAACCTGGTGCCAGTTGAATAAGAGGTAATGAATTTTCCTTTAAACGACTACAGCTATCTTGGGATTAGTTTAATTATATCACTTTCTCTTTGTGATCCTACAGGGGATGGACTAAATCTCTCATCTCATTATATTTCCATGTGAAGCCTTTAATGTACAAAAACTAAAAGCACTAATTTGCTGCAACGGTTCCTTTAGGAGAACAAGAGGTCTGAGGAGATACGGAG
This sequence comes from Etheostoma spectabile, assembly GCF_008692095.1. Classification (NCBI taxonomy): domain Eukaryota; kingdom Metazoa; phylum Chordata; class Actinopteri; order Perciformes; family Percidae; genus Etheostoma; species Etheostoma spectabile. The sequence goes on along the minus strand of NC_045745.1, from coordinate 5,989,597 downwards.
AGTTCACTGCCATGACTGAGAAGCCACCTGGGCTAAAACCAAATACTGTTACGCATACATATATACATGCATATCCCCTTAGAATCACAGGTGGACACCGACGGGTCAACGTTAGGCATTCAGGTGCACCTCGTAAACTCAAAGAAACTCAAACTGTTGTTTTAAAGTAAGCTTCACTGTGTACGTAATGGGCTGTGTTCTCAGGCTGCAGGGAGAAGCTGCGTTCTTTTCAGTGCTTTGTGACTAACTAGGAAAAAAACACTCATACCCCTGGATTAGATAGGCAATGCTGACCAAACAAAAGAACAAGATTTTGGCATGTAATGTTTTTTCTTAAATATATCAAACACTGACAGGTATTTTTACATTCACTGATGTGTATATGATTTAAATGGCATTCCTTCTTTTAGAGAATAGATTTTGAGTCCAGCAGATAAAAGTTCTGAGTGGCAGACAAAATACTTGCCTGCCACAGTGGCAGGCAGTGAAGAAAGTTAATTTCAGACCCTGCATATGTACTGTAACTGAAGCCTAATTCCATGCTGCCATCTAACACAGACACAGAGTATTTTAGTGCTGAACACCCTCCACCAGACCATTCGTCAAAAGGACAAAGTGCGCTTTGATTACAACTGCTGTAAGCAATGCATTACAGCTGACAAATGGCCTCCCACTTATCCCTCTGCAGCAGCACTATGATAAAGCTCCATCCTCACACCATGTCTAATAGGAGCCACTGTCACTTTATCGAGACCCAATTTAACACGTTACATGTGGTGTAAATTGAATGATGGCTTTCTAATGGGTTCACAGTCACCCTGCCTCTGTGATCCTCACTGTGGCGTGATCTCTGTCCATTTGCTGGTTTTCAATTTGTTGCTTTTAGGAAATGGTGTGGTGCATCAAACTGGCAGCGCCATACAAATATATATATATATATATATATATATATATATATATATATATAAGTTATTAGGTTTAGTTTGTGTGCAAATATTATCAATTCAAAACTATAATGGTCAGCATTAAAAAAAACACAAAAACCATGCCTTCAACACTCTTGCTTCCATTAATCACGCTTCCCTCTTGGACAGTTTTAAATGAACATTCACCATAAAACTAAATTTATGTTGCTCTATTTCCATTGTTTTGGGCAATAATATCGATATCCACAAACAACTATCTCTCTAAGTTTGTCTAGACTTAAATCAATGCCATCTGATGATTTAGTCAGTAACACTGTGGGCTCTGTGGAAGTTTATATTGCAACCGAGTGAATAGTATTTCAGTATTTTAAGGCTTATAATAAAACACACACACACACACACACACACAAACACACACACACACACACACACACACGCCTCTGAAAAACAAAACTCTGCTGACCCAATACACAGCATGACTGACAAAGACAACTTCTTGGTTCAGTATTTTACCCTTTTCCTATTTAAACTAGATGAATCAGTGAGAAGAGGGGAGAAAATCACCTTTGGCTTTGCAACAACAGCAAGTCAACTGCCAATCTGGGATCAATGTGCTTAAAACCCTGACTGGTTTTAGATTATCTAAATCAGTAAAGTAGTGAGGAGGTGATGTTGACTGGTGAAATGTACTGAAGCAATTTCCCTGCCTGTGGGGGACAGATAGGTTTGAACAAGAAAGCAAATCAATACAGCATGAGAACCTCTGCACTTAAACCTTCATCAAAAACCCCTGGGTCCACTGAAGCACAGCGGAGGGAACTAAGCTTTAGATAGAAACTTACTGAATGAGTGAATGAGTGGAGTGGAAGTTCCAAAAACACAAGCTCATGTATCCAGTTTGTAAGACACTCTGATGAGGTGACCTATTGATTAAGACTTTGATGTATTTGACTACATTTAACATCCTGGAGTTTTTCCTTGAGAATAATCAAAAAGTAAATGGAAACCAAATGGGGGGGGGGGG
>NC_045745.1:5971709-5987637 GCF_008692095.1 Etheostoma spectabile | reverse complement strand
AGGACAAACAGACAAGGCACACAAAACAAGGAGAGAAACTAACATAATATACACTGACATATTATAAGACAAATATGATAAGGTCCTCACAAAATGTCCTTTGTCAACACATTTAAACAATTTATGAAAACAATAAAACTGAAAAGTAGCCATTGAAATAAAGTGCTTGATTTGTAATTTAAGGCTGCCATGGTGCCAGTGGTGGAGGGGCAGTGCATGGTGTGCATGAGAACTGCAGAGTCTCTGTGGACGCCTGTCAGGAAATAATGCCGGAAGAAAACTATCGGCGAACAGAGCAGGCGCGTCTCGGCACCGATATCCCGATAAAATCGGTCTATCACTATCTTGGAGATATAAGCCCGATACTAAAAAAGATTGTCTAAATATTTCCATGGCATTCCATGTCATATACTTTCATGAATTTTAGGATGAGCTTGTATGGGCCAGTTGAAACCATGCCGATCATCTTCCCCAGTCAGGGGTCCCCAGACAATATTTGCAGCTGTGTTGCACTGAATACTTTTATTGTCTGGATGTGTTTATCCCGTCATTAGAACCTGGTGGGGTAGGTTTCCAGCTCCTTTCCCATCACTAAGCCCTTTAAGTGACTACGGCTGGCGGGCAGTGTCAGATATACAAATACATGTCAAATGTAAACTGAAAGCTTCAGAAATTCAGCAAAAAATGTATTTAAGAAAGCCCAATGAAAAGATCATATAAACGCTAAAGCAAAACATCCTCACTCACTCACATATAGACATGAACTCTACAAACACAAATGTGCATTTGTGTGTGTCCGTGAAAAGGGTTCAATTCTTGAATTCTCTAAAGGATTGGACCAATTTGTGATTGAGGCAGCATCAGTGAAAAGACTCTCTGATCTCAGCGAGCAGGGCCTCAGGTGAAGACAGCTGTCACCCTGATCTACAGCCCCCAACCGCCTCAGTAATGTAGGCCAAATTGCCTGAGTCGCTGGAAGTGATGCAGTCATTGTGGAGGAAATTGGAAATCAATTCTTGTCATCACTGAACATAACTCGCTTTTTTAGTTTAGCCCCGTCTCAAACGTATTTGTGTAGGCTACAGCAACTCCGACAAAGACACCACTGTGTGGGAAAATGGAGCAAGATAAGAAATGAGAAAGGAAACAGCTGGAGGGAGAGCACAGTAACGCTGGTAATTTAAACCAGATTATTGTGTCAAATTGGAACATGCATCCTAGGTAAATGTTCACATCATACATTATCAGTTGTATTATTAGCCACTGTTGGACCAATGCATGCTCTTGGGGGGAATTGTTGGGTCTTGTGTGTCTGGACCTACTTTGTCTGTAAAGTAGCCTGGATGCCAGCCGGACTTAGCCCCGCCTGTAGGCCTGTCGCAATAGTCGATAAATTAATTAATTGCATGATCAATAAAAATGAGGTCAATCATTTTTCCGGCCGTGATAATTTCCATTTGCATGCTTGTTTGTTTTCCTCATCTCTCTCTCTCTCTTTCTCTCTCTACCAAAGAGACTGGACTTGTCAGCCACATGATGACTCCTGGTGTAGCCGACCACACAGTGCAGCAAAGACCCGCCTGAGGAGAACAGTTGAGAGTTGGAGGAATAAACAAAAAAAAAAGATGGAATTGGTTTGAGAGCTAAACGCGTCAGCTGCAGTGTGGGATCACTTCGGATTCAAACCCAATGACTGAGGGGAACCACTTAACCCTAGCAAGTAGCTATGTTGCATTTCTTGTAAAACAGTGGCAACTAAACATGGCAACACAGCACTGTCTACCCATCAACACGACGACATCCCAGTGTCAGCAGCAGCTGCTGCCTACGGGACTTTACTACACACAGAGAGCCTCACTTCCCATAACAGTAACCCCCGTCAGACTACCGTCACACACACACACTGCCCACATGGCTACCCGTCTTAAAGGGGAGGGGTCGGACGGTGATAATCATGTAAAAGGAGAACGGTGGAAGTTTACTTTTCTATCAAGCAGCAAAAAAGGATTATGTCAACATCGCAACGTCCTGCGATGTGACTATCACACATGCGCACATCACGATGTCGATGCTAAAACACAATATCGTTCAGCCCTAGTTCGGACCAATCAAATTGTCAGGGCGATGCAATGATGGACAGATGATCAACAGTAACGTAATCAAGCACGTCACCAAAGAGCGCCTGGGTTGACAAAGATGGCCGCTGCTGGAGAATTAAGATGTGTGGATGCTGCCATCGCATCTGTTAGGTGAAGATATCAACAGCGCATTCATTAATTTTTTATTTATTGTAGACAGTTAGCACAGACATACAGTATATGGTAAATATTTTGGCATGAGGAAAAGTGCAGCATGTTCAGATTTGCCAGAAAGGCTGTCCTTGAAGGGTTAGTAATCAGAATCAGAATCAGAATCAGAGTGATCTAGTAACAGTGATCCAGGGTTCTCTCTCCTTTGGTGGGGCATGTCGTGCTGCCGAAGGTCACGTCTGACTCTCTTCAGGTTAGCGCGATCAAAATCTCCTGCTACGATGACAGCTGCATCCCGATGTTCAGCCTGGTGGGTACCGAGAGCCTCATGTAGTAGACAGAGCAGGGACAGTGTCTGCTTGTGGAGGGATATAAACGGCACTGATGATAACTGAGGTGAACTCCTGAGGAAGGTAAAAGCTCCAGGTTGGGTGAGCAGGAATGTGAGAGATGATGGATGTTCCTGCTGTAGCACCAGTAGTTGGTCACCATGAGACATACTCCACCACCCCTCGACTTTCCAGACTTTTTCGTTCTGTCCATGCGAGGAACTGAGAGGTGATCCGCTGGTTGAATTGCAAGGTCTGGTATCGAGTGTGTTAGCATGTCTCAGTGAGGAAGCCTCACAGTTCCCCCGGTATTTAATTCTGGCTCTGAGCTCGTCCAGTTTGTTTTCTACTGACTGGACATTAGCTAGCAGGATGCTGGGCAGGGGTGTGCGGTGTGCCCTGTTCCTCAGCCTGTTACCTCTAGGCCTTCTCCATGACCTTCTCCATGACCTTCTCCATGACCTTCTCCGTGACCTTCTCCGTGACCTTCTCCGTGACCTTCTCTGTGACCTGTTGCTAGCACATTCGTTGTTGTTGTTGTCGGCTCTCATCCCAATCTCGCTGGGCCAGGTTGGATTGGGAGTAAAACTTGGACGGCATGAGTCCAGTATATTTTATTGTCTCTTTTGTCGGATAGCTTAGGTTGGGATAGTAGATTTAGTAAAGAAAATGGGAAAACGTAAAGACAGAGCAGGTACTACGGCTGCCGTACTCCCCGGTACCATGGTAACCATTTCACCCATGGAATATTAAACAAATATAGAACCAATAAACAATTTCTTGATGTTCTGCTATTCTGCCCTCAGCATGCTCAATAAACAGATTCCTCAACAGTAATGCACATATTCAGTAATGAGTTTTCTTAACAGATTAGCAGAAAACTCTTAGCGAGACCACGTTTAGTTTCCTGGAGCTCATCTCGACATTGTTTACAACTTGGTTTATTCTTCAAGGACACTTCCACTGTCCAAGGAAGATAGTGAGTTCAAGGCGATGATGGTGTGTTACTGCATTGTAAATCAGGGGAAGGGGGTCTTTTGTGGACACAGTAAGTGTTAGCTCTGATAAAGTGCATGTAACTCATGTAGGTCAAAGCATGAGGCATGACGCGGTACAGTGCTTCTTCATGCTGAGCGCTTCATAAAGATGATCCCAAGGGCGCCGGGGCTCAATAAGAAGCAATCAGCAACAGCGGCACACCCTCCACAGCTCTCCTCCATCTTCCCACAAGGCACTGCTCCGAGTCAGCCCACATCCATTATGCATCAAAACCTGCGCTACAAATCTCCTCAAATAGAACAGAGTGTCAGACGTGATAAAGAACAATCGACCAAGGGGAGGGAATCAAAGCACAAAAATTCCCAGGATGAAAAATATTCCACTTTGCTCTCTGATGTTGTTCTTTGTTTTTCTTTGTTTGTGTTGTTATTCGAGTTGTATGTTCATGTCTCTCGTGGGATGCTTGCCGAGGAGAAAGTAATCCGTCATCCTAATTGGTTGTGTTTAGAGAGCAACTGTTGGTTTGATAGAGAAGCTTTTCCACCTTCTGGTCAAAACAAAGCTGTGGTTCTGCTTTCAAAGATGGATAGCTAAGTACACAGAAATAGCCACAGATGTGATTATCCCAGCCTTGTCTGTTTGTCTGAAGGTTTTTTTGCCTCAGTGTGTTTAACTGTTGTAATCTAGTTTCCTTTATCTTTACATGCCTGGAGCACAGTCAGATTCAGCCGGCTGCGTCTGGTTTTAATGAGATTCCATTAGTTGAGATGTTACTGAGTATGTTAAGATACAAGAAAAACTCACAGGGGGGCTGCCACTCTTCTGTGCCAGAGAAAACTGTTCCAGTCCGTTTTTTTAACCAGATGAATTGGTAATAATAACCTTAAATGCATTTTAGTTATGGAAAAACCACAACAAAACCACAGAACTGAACAGAAGAAGAAAAGAAGAAATAACGTTTATCTCTGCAAAAGTGGATTCCAGGAAGTTGAAAACGCCAACAGGTAACAACAAAGAAATAATAAACCAAACAAAAGCACGCTGTGGTTCCCACCACACGAAATGTTAGATGCCACACAAATGGAAGTCCTGAGCCAGATCCCTGCAGAAAGAAAGAGTGCCCTGCAGAGCCCTGCTACGCCATGAACTACTACAACTACTATTCTAGTCTTTGTTCCATTATCCTTATTGTTACTTAACTGCCACTGATCATCACACCCCCAACCGGTACCGCCAGACACCACCTACAAAAACCTGGTCTGTGGTTTCTGCCTAAAAAGAAGTTTTCCCCACCAGTTATTTCTCACCAATGTTGCACTAAATGATTTCTCTCGGGGGAGTTAATAGAAATCTTGGGACTTTGTAAATTATAGAGTATATAGACTATCTGTAAAGTGTCTTGAGACGCAAACAATGTCCAATCCAACTATAATTTGTTCACAGAAAAATAGCTGTTAGGGTAACACATCAGTTTAAATATGGGTTTGGGAAATAAATGGAAAACAGACCTTCCTGCAAAGACTCCAGCAATGGGGGAATCAATCAAAACCACCTCTTAAAAATTAGAACCAGGACATGCTCAACATAGAAAAACAAAGAAAACAGCAATAAATCAGGAAAAGTTGAATTAAATGAATGGATATTTTTCAAGTGTTTCATGTGAGCTGAGTGACATTGCTTAACGGTTTTCTAGCAACTCTTTGATGTAGACTGTACTTAACAGGGTTTACAGTGAAGGACAAAGCCAGCCCCCGGTGATATACTCGACAGCAGGGAACTATGGGAAATTCATCTTTGTCAATCTGCTACTTTACATGGCAACAGTACTGCTCATAACGGCCCATTTTTCACTCCATCTAATCTCCTCACATCTTCTATTTCCTCCCACCCTCTCCTGTCAGATGGATATTTAATGGCACTGACCAACCATCATTCATATTAATGTGTATTATCCGAGAAATCACATCACTTTTTACAACCTGACGGATGCTCATCTGGTCATTCAAATTTTAGATTCATGAAGGTTTTGGAAATGTGTGACAAAAAGTTTGCCAACTTCTTCTAAGTTACACTACAGTGAGGACTAGGTGGAAGTCCAATGGGGAATAACAGGTGAGGGGCCTTCCAATGGAAGTCCAGTTTTGACCCATTATTTGGCCCTTTAAGGGGTATCATAAATCTACTGAACCCTCTGACAGCTTTAACCTGCCTCTGAACCCTACCAAAGAGCCTGCTGGGTCGCCTTCTGACTGCATTGTTTCTGCTTAGGCTGAACTACAATGGCTGGCCCAGGGACTTGATACTGTAGGTGGTATTATCTGAACGGCATGGCCCTATCAGTGTATATCTCCAGGGACGTGCACAGACATTTTGGGCAGAAGGGGCTCAAGGAAAAGAAACAAAAAAAACACAATTAATTAGTATTTATAATAACTAATAATCATCTATTTGAAATTTAAACAAAACATTAAATATATTTCCACAACTCTGACTACCTTACCAATTTATTGTATTCACCTTTCACAATTATTCAATAGATTTAATAAATACTCAAGAAAATAATTAGTTGACACAGAGACTTTTTAGTGTTCACTCGGTAAATCGCAAAACGAAACTCTGCCACAATGCACGTTTTCTATACTACTAGTTTCAAGTACATATTTAGAATAACCGAGAAGAGGGGCATAGCCACCAGGACTTTGGTTATTTTGCAAATGGCAATACATCATTTTAAATCTTTTGGTGTTATTGGAAAAGCAGCAACAAAAAAACACTGCACCAATAATGAAAAAACACTGTTATTGATGAGGAGCCTATGATCAAAATAATGAAGTTACTGTTAAATACAGGACACCTTTTACACACTGGGGTCAGTTTAGACATGTTGGTCTATTTTGCTTCCATGTCTTCTTACACATAGATGCTATTTATTTTAGTCTCCATCTGTAGATTTCTTCTAAATTAATCTACATTTAAACATAAAGACTCTTGACTCATTAACTGGGGATGTTCTGTGCTAATATGTTTAGTTATTTTGTTTCTCCTGTTCACTCGCAGTACAAATTGTCAAATGTATGCATATTAGCACATTTTAATTAGTTAACGCTTAATTTGCATATCAATGTGGCGATTGTGATGACGTTATTAGACACAGATTTTACTGTAGCTGTTCACCTGTCCTGTAGTGTCTTCATTAAGTACTGTACATTAGCCAGTAGGGCCACGATGCCTCAGCTAAGCCTTAGCTAACTTATTACATAAGCTAGTAGCTCATGCATGTTAGCAACGTAACTCGAGGAACTGGCTGCTTAGTCTGTTCATCACCACTCACCTCCACAAGACAAGAAAAACCTTCTGGGGTAGGAGCTGGAAGGGACTGCTTTCTGTTGCATGCATGTCTGTCTGCCTGCCTGTCTGTCTGCCTGCCTGCCTGCCTGTGTCTGGCCTGTTGCCTGCTGTCTGCCTGCCTGTCTGTCTGCCTGTCTGTCTGTCTGTCTGCTGCCTGCGCGTTGGCTCTGTCTGTATGCCTGCCTGCCTGTCTGTCTGCCTGCGTCTGCTGCCTGTCTGCCTGTGCCTGTCTGTCTGTCTGTCTGTCTGCTGGCCTGTTGCTGCGTGTCTGTCTGTCTGTCTGTCTGTCTGTGTCTGCTGTCTGTCTGTCTGTTGCTGTCTGTCTGTCTGTCTGTCTGCCTACCTGTCTGTCCTGTTCTGTGTCTACCTGTCTGTCTGTCTGCCTGTCTGTCTGCCTGTCTGCCTGTCTGCTGTCTGTGTCTGTCTGTCTGTTGTCTGTCTGTTCTGCCTGTCTGCCTGCCTACCTTTCTGTCTGTCTGCCTGTCTGTCTGTCTGCCTGGTCTGCCTGCCTACCTGTTGTCTGGCTGCTGTCTGTCTGTCTGCTGTCTGCCTGCCTACCTGTCTGTCTGTCTGTCTGTCTGTCTGTCTGCCGGGCTGCCTGCCTGCCTGTCTATCTGTCTATCTAAAAACATGCATCCAGAAAAAAAGGGCACTTTCTCCCGAGGAAGAAAAAGGACAGGTGCTCGAGCCTCTTCTGATGTCTACGTGTGCGGCCTGTTTATCTACGGTAGTTCCAGGAGTACAAAAAGTCACCAGAACGTTTCCAGTGTCCATGCATGATGATGACCTGTCTTACCACAAAAAGAAAATGGTTTTCACAAACCCACTTAATTGTACACATCAGCAGGCTACGTACACTTCTGTCGAGAACACCAGCAATTAAAATCATCAGCTAACTAGTAACATGCTAATAACAACCCGCTACAAAAGGTAATATATTTATGTGTAAAATCACCAGCCAACACAAACAGCTATCTACAACCCCCAACAGTGACAGACGTGGCCCCCCTATTGATTTGAGGTGCCAGACAAGAAAATGGATCATTTTAGAGGGCAATGATAAATAACTTATTTTGATTTGTTTTTATTATATTGGACTGATGAATTTATTCATTTGAGGGATTGACACCAAAACATAATATTTAGCTAAAATAAATCTTATATCCACCTCTACTCAAAGCCATTAAACATGGGCTTCTAACATACATCATTACCACTTAATTTCTTCACTCTGTCACTGACGCATAGGAACATTTCAGCGGCCCTCATTAGACTGTTGCACACATGCAAACTAGAACATCTGGAAACCCACAGCAGCTCGGTGGGCTCAGTGTGGCAGGTGTGTATCAAAATGCACATATAAAACACAAGGCGAGATTTAAGTCATGCTTAAGTCCTCAAGGATCACATCCTGACTGTGTCTCCCACCCACCATCACACACACACACACACACACAATCATTGATGTGGCTGCTACCTTTCAGGGCCGTTCTCCATCTGCTTCCCCCTCACCGTGGCTGCAGCAGCATATGTCAGTGTTTGGACTGGAGAGCTGAGCTCTCTGGGTCAGCCTTTCATCTGGTCCTTTGATGGTCTTGCTGGCTCTGCAGCTGTGGATGAGAAGGTGGATAGGACACACACTTAAAGCATAAGGCATCCTTGAAAGTATCTTGAAAACTAATTGCCAAATTTCTATAAAATGTGTCTTTGATATTCGAGGATGAATCCTACTGATATTAGTAAACCCCTGGGTGTATTTTGTTCAGTTATTTCTTTGTGCAGGGCATCATTCTGATGATATGTTTCATGGTGTCAGAAATTATCTCTGTACAATAACCCCCTAACACTAAGCATCAATTTAACATAAACATACTGGTATCCTCATGATTTTATTTTAGGATTCTTCTGAGAATGTCAGATGAGACCGTAGCAACAGAGATAACACAGATTACATATAATAAGCATGCACAGGTATAGTACTAGGGAGAATGGAAAGCAGTGGTAGTGCTCTGTGACTCCAAAGCGTGACTGTGCTGTGTGTGAAAATGAAACAAGGTAGCACTGAACAAGACTGTGCATGCTCAAAAATCCTTTGTGCTTTGTTATCTCGACTATCAGGGCAGAGAATATACAGTACTGAGCATCCAAGTCACAGCTGCAAACCTAACTTGGAGCAACCAACCAAAGGTGATTTAGTTTAACACTCCAATTCTCTGTTCCCGACAGGGACTGAGTCTGCTGCAGGTCGCAGACAAAGACCCAGATACAGAAGTGGTTTGAAGTGGTAAAGTCCTCTTGTAATCCCTCTATAATCCTCCATTTAAGGCTGACTGCGATCCATTGTCTTCCCTGGGGAGGACAGAATACAATCCTACTGGGCCTATAAACTCGGTGCCTTTGATAAAGAAGTACTATCTGATTTACTATTGCAGCTAATTGAAGCTCCACTGTGCTAATTAAATCAAGGAGCCAACTGGAGTGTGACGTGTAGTGTGGGTGTCCTAACAGACAAAAACTTCCCACTCATTTCTATGTCAACTTTCCACATGACATTCCAGTTGATTTTTTTTATATGCACAAGCAGGCTGCCCCTTGTCTCATTTAAACGCAACCAATAACATAAGAACCTTGACTGCCTGGGTGTTCCAAGCTCTCCACAATCAGGACTATTTGAAAATGTCAGACTCCCTTGTTAGCAATTCAAACAGCCAAAGAGGCAATTACGCCATTTTCATGTATCCACAGAGGCCTTGCTGCCTCCGACACAACTCTGACACCATGCCCCCATGTTTTAATACGGCCGACAGGAACATTACATTCCTCAGCAGCTATGAAAAACTAACCAAGCCATATTAATACCCCCCTCAGCACCCTCAATTCCCACCGCCTCCCTCTCCTATCTCTCTCAATCACCCTTATCTCTCTCTCCAGCCCTCACCTCCTCTTTCATTTTCGAGACAGTCTATCATTTAGGAAACACGGCGGCATGATTGTGGCTTCCGCTGGAAGGGGAGAGCGGAATGCTATCATCACTCCCAGGGCCATAATCAATAGTGTCAGTAATGGCGATGGCGGGAGGAGAACAGTGGATTGCTGCGGGGTCCTCAGAGATCATATTGGAGGGCTTTGTTTTTTCTCTGGCTCTCCCCACAGTCCTGTTAAAATATTCTGCAGGCATTCACTCTGTCAGCATCACTCCACTGAGGGCTGCAGGAGGGAAACACTATTCTGGTATAATGAGTTTGGAGATCATGTTGCCTGTTGAAAGGCTTCAAAAGATATAGTTATTGGTAAAGGTGTGCTAGGATATCAAAATATGTAAATGTATACCATGAGTAGTTTTAGCCATGCTATATGTTTGGTCAGAGATGCAACATTTTGTCTTTCAACTAACACTGTCTAGTTCATTCATTTATGTAACCCTCTTCTTTTTACTGACATTTTGGTGCAGCCTGCAGTACTCAACCTGTATGCGATGTGTTACTGTTGCTCACATTTAAATGCCCCCACTGGTGTTATTGCCACATCTTTTAAAAGCTAGAATATTATGCTTCCCGTGCAGGAGAGATCCTCAGAAACATTTTCATGGGGAAGGGATTTATTGCAGGCAGTATGTCTCACCAACATTTTGTGCTGCAGAGGAAGTAAATCACACTTGAAAGACACACCAGTGGGATAAGCTCACACTTTGAAAATGATTCCAGGTGGTAAATCAGTTGAGCAATAATAATGATCTATGCTTGAGCTTATACCTCAGTATTAGTGCTTGTAAACCATCACCACAGAAGAAAGCTGACTTCACAGCATTGTCTGTTCAATGTTCAGTGTTTGTGTGTTTTAGTTGACCTCCAATATCTTTTAAAGTAATATGCTCTAGGATTTTCATGGAACCAAACACACTTTTGATAGAACATGGTCTGCATTTTCTCAGCAGCAGCTCTATTTACCGTCAGCATATACCTCTGTATACAGCAGCTTTCATATGGTGGCGGGGTCCACCAATCCCACACACGATTCAAATTTCATTTACACACACGAGAGATACTAACACAGACTTACAAAGTTACACGAGCATATAGAAATACATAAACAACCAGGCATTAGTCCGAGCGAGAACGGCAGGTGCTGTTGAGCGACGTCAGTGATGAGCGGGGGTGTCGTAGCGTAGCCAGCATGACATAAAAGGGTGGTTGCTCATGGAATAAAAGAAAAGGCTGATTATTGACTGGCTTTTTTTTGTTAAAACAGTTGGTTTGGGGCGCCTGGATAGCTCACCTGGTGGAGCGGGCGCCCATGTATGGAGGTTTACATTTACATTTACATCATGGCATTCCCCCTTTCACGTCTAAGCTGCCCTACTCAAATAAAGGCCTAAAATGCCCCAAAAAATAGACTTCTGGGACCTGGAGTATTGAACCACATTTGCTGTTACCACCAGTAACCACAGGTGACACCAAATAAATACAGCTGGAATCTTTAATTGTAATTTTACCTGACTCTGTGACAAGTTCTCATACAACCATACCTGATGCAATTAGCTCAAATGCAATTTAAAGCTATTGTATTCTGAATGAGTAAACACAAGGAAAGTCTCTGTCATGTGAGGAGGAGCCCTCTGGATTGTGTCTTTTATTTTAGCACAGTGACATGTCATCGTTCAGGCCAGCACTGTGTGAGCCATGTGACTTCGGGCAAAATGCTGTTCTCTTGCCCCCCTGGCAGTGTTGAGAGGTGTGGAAGAACTATCTGCTCTCACGGGGGAAGCCACAGAGAAAATAGGACATCGCTGTCAAGACATGGGAGAAGCCAGAGTGGACCTGCAGAGGGTTAGCCAAGCAGGCCCCAAGCCGCCTCACTGCACCAACCCATCATCACAGACTGCGTTTAAAAATGTGCTTAAACTACCTTGTAATGTTAACGGAGGCACCTTTTATGAAGTGCTTTCATTACATCTCAATTCAAATGTCCCCAGATGGAGCTTTTCAGCTCTGTGTATGATTCATTTTCTCTGAGTGCGCTTACAAGAGAAAATTAGCACTCAGTAATGTGAGAAGTCAGCCATCTCAACTCGTGACAGCATCTTACAGCCACTGAACTGCCGTGTCAAGGTGTTTCTGATCCATTCACTATCAGCCAGAATGCAGAAGAAGGCACATAGATTATTATTATTCAGCTGTGGAGCAGAACGGCTTCCCCTCACAACAGGAAGCGCTGCTTTTTTTAAGCCATCTTGTCGGAGGACGGGATGGGAGCTGGTGGGACGGGGCGGAGGGAGCAGAAAAGATACAATTTCACAGCTGAGCACGCCCGCTTGGTTCTCCGGTGTGAGCAGGGAAAGATTTCACACCTGAGGTAATAACAGAGAGGAGGTAGAAGATGGGAACACATTTTTAGACTGTCTGTTTCCCTTCATCAGGGAAGACAGTGTTGCCCTTTACAAGTTTTTAAATAGCACATGCTTTAAAAGAGCAACACAGTGTCTTACATTTACTCAACTGTACTCATTTTTCTCCCTTTCGCCCTTATTCATCTGGTGAGATTATTGGTGTAAGGGGGGTAGAGTTTTGTTGTGTCTCTCTCGTGACTTGAACATTTGTGTTTGGATTTCAGGGCTTTTTGTAATCAAAGAAATTCTTCTACAATCTCTTTAACTGTTAATATCATAATCTGCTGATCAAGTAGGGTGAGGTTGTGAAGTTTTAATTTGACTTTCAATGATAATCTCTTTAAAATATGGAGGTGGTCTCTGTGACGTCACCCATGGGTTTTTGAAGAGCCAAAATGAAGCTCAACGTGGGTGGCTCCCACTCTCCCTCTCTCCCACTCTCCCTCTCTCCCACTCTCCCACTCTCCCTCTCTCCCACTCTCCCTCTCTCCCACTCTGGGCAGTGTCTCCCGTTGGCTAACCTAAAGACGGGCGTAGCGGTGGTTGCAGAAGGAGCTGAGTGCCTACAGCGTGCTCGCCTCCTGTGACACCAGCCTCCTGTCACTAAAGCAAAACCCCCTTAATTATGCATAACTAAGCCTTGTAATAATTTAAACGGGTGAGTTCTAAAAAAAAATTCACCCGGCATAGTTGTCATTAAGGGTGAAACTAGCTATAGAGAACAAAACGGGTGACCGTGTTTAACTCTGCTGTAAAGTTTTATTTATGGACATTGTAACATTCAAACTGCACAATTTATGTTTAAAGTTTAAGAAAATAATTTGCCTTGGAACATACGTGTAATGTTTCAGGAAAGAGACGATGTTGTGCGGACTACTGTTAAAAGCATGTGTGTTTCAGTTTGGGGGGGGGTGACCTTATGGAACGGACTGAACAATGACGTCAAACAGAGCCGTAATATCATTCAGTTCAAAAATAGATTTAAAAAAATCATTAATGGACCAATATAGAAAATAGACATAAATACAGGAATGTAACTGTAATTTAACAAAGTAACGCTGGGGCTGTAATATCTTTATTTTTGCGGGTATTTGTCTGATTATATACCCGCATATAATCTGATTATTGGTTACAAATTTAACACACACAAGTTTTGGTTTCCGTGGCGGCCACGTACTTCCAGGTGCTTGTGTGGCGCTCTGAAGTGTGGCTTTATCTTATGTTGGAAAAGCCCGGTGAAACTGTAAATCACCATAGAATTTTTTATTTTTATTTTCCTCTCATCTGTTAAATAAGTATGTGACCCATTTTAACTTTACCCTTAATAGGATCGGAATCAAGAATCAATAAGAACTGGAATCAAAAGGAAGAATCCAAATTGGAATCAGTCGCACTGTTGCTTGCTCTGGAGGAAACTACTAGAACTGTTGGGTCCTTGTAAATTCTGGAGTGTGGTCTAGACCTGCTCTATCTGTAAAGTGTCTTGAGATAACGCTTGTTATGAATTGATACTATAAATAAAATTGAATTGAAAATTGAATTGAATTGAATTGTTAAAACCCAAAGGCCCAACCCCTGGTATCAGCCTACATATACACCAATGTTAAACAGACCCGGGACCCGAGGTAACAGAACTTAACCGGACCCAGGTGACCGTATAAACTGTGCATCCGAACCCATACGGCTCGCGGGTTGGGTCTAAGGTTCTAGGGTTTGGATATAGCCTACCTGTGAAGACTACCACCAAAGTCATTAGCTTTCATCCTATGGGCACCATGGATGTCTGTACCCACCTTTATGAACATCTGTCACAGCTGTTGAGATATTTCAGTCTGGACCAAAGTTTTGGACCAACCCTGGAATCCTTCTGTGTTTTCTTCTAGCAATCTTATCTCTGGTAATAACAAAGCAAAAAACACGATCCACCCACAAATGCAAAACACATTCCCATCAACCACCAGCAGGTACAGCTGTCACAACATTCCAGGAACTACCAACCCATTTCCATTGTTTTGTATTTCCACAATATATGAAGCAAAGAAACACACACTAACACACACACATATCTGCATAACATCCATTCTCACCAACAATAATGTACTCATGACCATCTTCATATTCTTGACTCTCATCCTTGCTGGATGCTGCTCCCCTTCATCATTATGCAGATACTATTTCAGCTCATTAGGTGTCAGTCAGGCAGGAGGCTAAACACAGTCCTCAGCTGAGGAATCAATCAGCCAAGCAACACACACACACACACACACACACACACACACACACACACACACACACACACACACACACACACCACACACACACACACACAACACACACACACACACACACACCCACACACACACACACACACACACACACACCTTATAGCGGCGGTAAGGATAATCAAAACCCATAATTGCTTTTTAAATCACAACGTTAATGACAAAATCTCTCGATTGTAATGCATTGTAATCACGCCATTAATATGGATATGACTGCAGCATTGGGAGCCATCTGTTTGACTGAGCCAGTGCTGGACGTTTTCCAACAGACATACTCATTTCAAGGACTGTGTTTTGGCCAGCGATCACAGGCAACATAATCAATGTGAATGCCGCCACCAGCGCTAGGAAACGAGGGACTCAAATTGATCCATCAATCACCTATTGAGACAATGTTTATTCAGCTTTGCCTCACTTCACACTTATTCACCCTCGCAGATGAAAGCTCCACTAGAAAAGATGGCAGGGACTGGAGAGCAATAGCACGGCACAAAAACAGGCGCTCTTTACACAGGACTTCAGTGTTCTCTTTTGGTGGGGTAGGTGATTGCCTTGGGTTACCTCTGGGTGGAATCAATTATACAAGCTTTTTAAAAAGGCCCTCTTTGCTCTTCACAGGAATGTGCAAAGCGAGCAAGCTCCCGAGGTATCTAGCATTATTCCTTTTTATGTTCTTACATCAAACTTTCTCTTTCTTCTCAAACTTTTCCATACTACTGCTAGAGTGGAAATGTGGGGCATTTGAGATGTTATTGCAAAACTTCAATTGCCCACGTTCCTCCCTCTCCTTCCCCTTATGACTAATGTATTTCCAGTACAAAAAAATATGTTGCTTTAAAAAAAGCTCTGCAGCAACTCCTGGGTGCTGTCACCATGTTTGTGGTCGCTTGGGGGGGGAGAGGGGCAGGAACAGAAAGTCTTTGTGTTTTGCCTCGGAGTATTTCTGACAGCGTCACTTTGTGTTTTAGCATTAAAAGAAATGATAGAGCCAAACCCTTCCTTTGTTGTGACATGGCTCTCTCTGTGAAAGCCCGGGAGGCCGGCGGCGGGAGGAACAGGGTATTGTGGGTATCCCACGGGGAAGACAAAAGGTGGAGCCACATTTCACACGGGGAGATGCTGGAGAAAAAAGCATTTGCAATTACAATGTAGGACTCTGCAGTTAAATCAAAATGAGAAAAAAAGCATGCTCTCAAAGAAATCAACACAGCAACAAGGCCAGACACAGACCTGTCATTGCCTCATTTCTTTTACTGATTCTCAGCAGGTTCTCAGCAGGAAACCCATGGAGGGCTTTCTTCAGGTAGGGAATGAGTCCTTACCCCAAGTGAAGGA
>NC_045745.1:5958258-5971699 GCF_008692095.1 Etheostoma spectabile | reverse complement strand
CTTGGGGTCTTGTTCGCGAGTGAGGGGACCATGGAGCGGGAGAATCGGAGCAGCGGGGGGGTATTACATTCCATTTATCGCACCGTTGTGACGAAAAAGAGAGCTGAGCCAGAAGCCAAAGCTCTCGATCTACCGATCAATTTTAGTTCCTACCCTCACCTATGGTCATGAAGGCAGGGTCATGACCCAAAGAACCAGATCCAGGGTACAAGGGGTGGGTTTGGGTTGGGGTTAGGTTTCCTCAGGAGGGGGGCTGGGTCTCCCTTAGAGATAGGGTGAGAAGATCCGAGAGGAGCTCGGAGTAGAGCCGCTGCTCCTTCACGATGAAAGGACCCGGTTGAGGTGGTTCAGGCATCTGGTAAGGATGCCTCCAGCTGGGAGGAGGCCTCGGGGAAGACCCAGGAAAAGGTGGAGGGATTTATTCTCCAACCTGGCCTGGGAACGCCTCGGGATCCCCCAGTCGGAGCTGGTTGATGTGGCTTGGGAAAGGGAAGTTTGGGGGCCCCTGCTGGAGCTGCTGCCCCCGGGACCACATACCGGATAAGCGGATGAAGATGGATGGATGGATAGATGGATAGATGGATGGATGGATGGCATGCTCTCAAAGAAATCAACACAGCAACAAGGTGATTTTGCCAGACACAGACACGTCATTGCCTCATCTGTGTTTCGTTCATTTCAGTGATATAATAGTCAAAGAGTATAGACATGGAAGACTGTGGGATGTCAATGTAACTGCTCCATGATGATGATGATGATGATGAATGCCAGACAGACTTTATGTGAACATGACTTCAAACACATTTTCCTGGTTCAGTCCTGTTAGTTGAAGAAAAACTAATTTGACGATGAAAGCAGAACCAATGGGGGCCCAAGTTCTTGCATACAGCACTTTCAGATTATGCCTTCCCTGCATCCAATTTGCAATAGTTTCCTGGAGTTACAAAACTCTTGAAAGAAAATATTTTTGTTGCATCTTCTGAGTGTAGCTTGAAGCCCAAAATTATGCAAACCACATGCTACTGTCTGTTACATCTGCTGCCAGGCACTTTAAATTTGGTGCTCTTCTTACCTGCTGAAACATGGGAGCTCTGGGTCTTTTTAGTCTGTGGTTAATTGGCAAGCCTGCCTACACTCCCTCAGAGCAGGAGAGTCTGCAGGGAGGAGGGCAACCAACGCAACGCATCTCATCTCTCTGCAGATTTCTTCAGCTCTTGTAATTAAATGCATCTTTAAAAGAACAAAATGTAAATAGACCATTGACATGCTGCCAATTAACTTTAAAGCGCTGTCTTCCTGACATTTTCTGCTCAACCGAGGGGGAAATCAAAGGTTTTAGAGGGTGTTATGAAAGCTTAAATAGCGTCCCTTTGTTCCTAGCATCACATTGTGAAAAATGCATTCGTGCCTGACGAAGTGTTACTGCTCCGTGTAATCAATTCTGTCAGCTTCCACAGTCGAAGACGACGGGGCGGAGGGAAGATTTGAGAGAAACCACCATCTCACTTGTCTGCCCTTGTTCTTTGATCAGGCAAAACAAGATTCTTTTTACATCTAAGAATGATGGTGCTACAGCTTTCACTAACCTATTGTACATTGTAAATAATTCCAACAACGTTTTGTAAATATTGGTCCCTTATTGGCCAAGAATCTAAAAAATACAAATTATTCTGTCCTTGGTAATATCAAGGAGCAGTTTCCTTGTATTAGCATGTTTGAGCCTCCTACCTGCAAAGAAATGCACGACACTATATTAAAAATGAAAGATTGTGCTGCGAGCCATGATGAGATAAAATGGAGTCTTGTAAAGAAGGCAGCTTGCTCTGTTGTTGAGCCCCTCAGCCATGTTTTCACTTTATTCCTCGAAACAGCGGTTGTACAAGGGGACCTTAAAAAGTACCCAAAGTCCCACCTGTGTTCAAATCTGGTGACTCCACCCAATTCTCCAACCATCGTCCTATATCGGTTCTGCCCTGCTTTTCTAGAGTTCTTGAAAATTGAGTTTATCAAAAGGATGACAACACATTGTACAGGCATCAATATGTTTTCATAAAAGAAATAAGTCTTCTGCAGCTTGACCATACGATGTCTACCGATCTAGATGGCATAAAACCACAGAGATTCACTCAATACAAGACACTCTAAGGACTTTCATCTCCCATTTGAACGTCCCTCAACCAACATACACTGAAATACAGAGGAGCATCTCTTTGGAACAATCTACCAGCATCATCGATATTTATATTAGCATCAATCAAAAAAACATTTCAAAAGGAATCTTGAATCTTGAATCAGCCTGAAGGGGATGTATTCGCTATAACAACCACCTCGCTCTACATTATCCCGCTTAATACAAGGCTACTTACCAAATAAATCAATATGTTGACACAAAATATTAATCTAAAAAGGAGTTTATTAATTTAATTTTGATTGTATTGCTTCTGCTAAAGAAACTAATCTGTTCCGTCTCTACGGTTGGAATCCTGTGTCATAGCAATGTGAACTCCGTAATTGTTTAATGCAACCCTTTGTCTACATAATACACAGTAAAAGATAGTCATAGTGTTGTGGGCGGGACATTAAGCCAGACTCATTGGTGAGTTCAACCGAAGCAGAGGGACAGACACAGAGCTGTAGAGGATCAAAGTAATGCCCTTTTTAATTCATAACTACCCATAAACAACACAACACAACAATAATCGTCCAGGGCCAAAAATCTGTCTATCCCTATCCAAAAGTTGTGAAGATATTTCAGTTTGGACCAAACAATTAAACAACTGAAGAACATTTCCATCCATAAAGCTAAGATGACAACATGGCTTAAGGACAGAAACATAAAAGGCATTTATCTGTCAAACAAATGGCCACTAAACCAACATGGACACAGACAGAAACAGAGCAACTATGAAGGATGTTCTATGAAACAAGATGAAAAAGCTCTTGGAACATTTAGAACTCCAGTTTGGAAGAAACACAAGTGGGACATCTGGTGCTTAAAGAGCAGATTTGAAAAGTCAAATACCCAAAGAGCACTAGAGAGACAAACACTGTCCTTGTGGATGGCTTAGCAGCAGTCGCAGCTGTATGTGGGTGTTTTACTGCATTATACCTGAAGTGCCTTTCTCTCAAAGAGCCACTGAGGCCAACAGGGAAAGAATGCTCTGCTCACCTCGACGACTCTTGTAACAGGCTGAAGTGATTTTATGCTGCCTCTCGTCTTTTTACTAGCAAGTAAACAGAAGCAAATAGACCTGTGATGTGAATCCAAAAAGCTGGAGGTAGTGTATACCTAGCTTAGTGCATTAAGAACACTATTTCCATGCTTCCCTCTGGTGTTCTTGGGGAGATTTCTAAAGAGGTGGAGGCATTGTTGGGAAACTGTTTTTCAGGTTGGTGTTTACACATCCTTGGGAAAAAAAAAGACTACACGGCAAATAAGAGATTCAGCTCCAAGGCCACAGACCCAGAGCACCCGATCGCCCTGAACTCCAACTACCATCATGTGTCCAAACAGAATTTATAACAACAAATATCACTATTATAGGTTGTAAAATGACCAACAACAAATATTTAGTCAACTTTTGATCACAATAGACATTTTTTATATCCCTGTAGAATATGATCATATCATAAGCTCAAAGCATGTCATTTACACTACCTCCAGAAAGATTACTCTAAGACTGTGACTCTAATGTCGCCAACAGCTATAAAAAGAACTTTTTCCAGCGTTCTGACATGAAATCTTAGTTCAATATGACAATAAGGAGCTGAAAAGCCTAGTCAGCTGTGATCCTCTTGTCAAAAAGAATACTCAAAATGTTGCTTGTCAGCATGAAATCAACGCTATTTCCTTAATGATGTGTCATGTCTGACTTGAGGTCATGTGTTTAAAACCGGTCATGTCAGTGTGTCTATTGATGGATTTTCTGCTTAAACTTTATGAATGAATGATGCAGCAATGTTCACATTCCCAACTTAATCAGCTCAGTCTGTTTGATATACTGGTATATATATTATTAGTAGTATTATTATTATGGTTATATATTATCAACATGTTAATGGGCTTGCAGCATGAGAGCTTGTGTCTAATTATAAAATGAATGTCATCTGCAGCTCTCTCTAAGGTAGCAAACGACTGCCGCAGCCATCACTCCACCAGCTCAACGGGTTTACTTTAACAGGATATCCTGGAGTTTTCTTTTCATACTCAACAAAGAATAAATAGCCTACATCTCTCACTTCCTTCTGTCTCCTCCTAAGCACCCTCTTCCAGCAGTTTGTCAGGGGTTGTATTTTGTGTGCTTGGTGCTGAAAGCACAGCAGCCATGCCAGTTAAAACAAAACTACTCTGTGATTTCACCCCCACTGGCTTCAGGCGTCTCTCACAGCAGCAACACCCCCAGCGTCTGCAGAGGGCCTCCACAACACGCAGATGGGGAACTTGACTTTGTGGATGCAAGTCACTCAAACCCCTTCACATAAAAGACTACAAAACATACCATCCACACATTTGTATATGACTTATTACCTTTTTAGTACTTCCATAAAATGTATATCTTCCTGTGTGATTATTTGTTTCATTCCTTGGCAATTCTATCTTCTGTACATGATCGTTCTGGTTGCACATACAGGAGTGAATTACTGTGTAGAGGCAGGGAATACCTTAAATAAGAATGTAACTTACATCATCTTCTTGTTAATAAATTCTGTAACCATATGCCATTTTACACTGTAACCGCTATACCAGGAGCAGTTTTATATTTCAGCAAACCTTGAAACCTATTCTCAGGTTCTTCACTGCTGACTGAGGACTTACTTTTTAACTAATTGGGTTTAGTCTGACAGGATGGATCTGTTGTTTTGAATGTGGAAAGACTGCCCTCTGGTGAATTACCAGGACATGTCTATTAGGATATGATGGCACAGCTGCAGTTGTATTAATGTGCAGTAATAAGTGCATTTAGTGATTAGTATCAAATCAAACTAGGCTCTAAAACTGTCTGTTAACTTATCAGTCCGTTTCAGTTACAGCAGTTCTTTATATTATTGACAAGGGGTTTTGAACGTTAAACTGGCATTAACGCAAAATGCAATATTAGCCATTTTAGAAGAAGCCACATTTTTAAGTCAGAAAGCAATCACTACAGAATTATGGGTGCAATAAGATGGTTTTACCATGTAAGCCACAAAGATAAGCCCAACAGGGGCTCTGTAGATCAGGATGGTTATCTCGGTCCATGCTCTGCTGCAACGTCGGTTCTGTATGTTTTAGTGTGAAATATGAATAGAAAGACTTTCTATCTTTAATATGCCATGAGCTAAACCAGTGAGTGTTTAATAGCAGGCCCCAAGACCAAGTCTGAACAATGATTTTAACAGTGTCCATTCAATATTGTTATTAGTTAAGAGTTAAGTGATTTAGAATCTAACACCAGTGGCCCAGTTTGCCATGTGGATCACCTCTACTGAAACTAACTAAAAACCAAACAGACCACATCACACACACACACACGGAGACATTCCTCAGATTATCTGCTCTGCGCATTGCATCACACTTCAGAATATTAAAGAAATATCTACAGACCCCACACCCACACCCACACCCACAATAAGACTATTAGAAGGATTTAGGAGCCCTCTGGAGTTCTTAAAGGCATTTAATAAATCAAAAGAAATTAGGATAAATAGTTTTTCTTCTTAGGTTTGTGGCAGTAAAAGTGGAGGTCGTTACCTTTAGTCCAAAATGCCTCGGTTAGCAGATCGACCCAGGCCCTGGTCTCCTCGCAGCCTCTCCTTGTCCTAAAAGCAGGTATTTCTTAAAAAAAAAAAAAGTCTAGATTCAGAAGATTCAGAATGGAGCTAGGCTTAACGCTAACCAGAAAGCAGCTAGGCGCCAATTAAACATGTCCGCCCTTCACCTTCTGGTTTAGTCTAATAACCTGGGAAAATTATATAGTCACTTAAATATCACACACCGCGAGAACAGGGGGCGGGACGAAATTAGAATGAACTAAAGTTGTTAACCGACTCGTCCAGACCTATGGTCCAGACCGGAGACTGGAACAGTCCGAACCGGGATCCCACCAGACCCGTGTGAACGTCCTGACAACGGAAGAGATTCAGATGAACCCTAAATGTTTCCCTTTGTCCCAAATACCCTTCATCAATTAAAGTTTTTTTGTTTTATTACAAACAAACACAGTACAAAAGCTCTACATATTAATTAAGGCAACATTTTCCATTTTCAGTAGCTGAGAAAAGGTTTAAATTTAAATATGCCCATTTAACATTTTCAGTATTTTACTTTCTACAACTCAGAGAACATACACATACATTTTCAAAATAAATTGAAGATCATGATTTATTTACAGGGTGTGAAATGGTAGAGAATGATTTGTTCAGTACTTGGCTTCAGTCCCGACTGAACAGATTAGAATGGATGACCAGAAACATGTCCCACACACAACCTTACATCCTCTGAAAGCCAATGACAAAGGTGACAGCAGTCCCAGTCCATTTGTGAAAGATGAATGGATGCGTGTTGACAGTAGCCCTCTCAAAGTCTTTCAGAGGCAGTGTATAGAGTTGTTGGTTTAAGTCCAGTCCCTTTCTCTCTCCTTCTAGAATATGTGTGTCTATAGTCCATGAAGGGTGGAGCTGATGATGTCCATGAAGGTGGCCTCCACACAGTAACAGAGCTGGACATCAGGGTCAGCTCCACCGAGCTCCTCTGCTGTTCTCTGGGGTAAAGTCAGCTGGGAAGAACCTCCTCCTGAAGCCACCGCCCCCTGAGGCTTCTCCTTCAGATACTGCAGGCCTGCGGCAGAAAATGAATAAACGTCTTATTAACGTTATTCATTATGTACCGGTGCTAAATCGATACTTTTAAAACGGTGCCAGTGCCTAAACCGAAATATACATAGTATATTTATAATGTATATAATATAATAATATAATATTTTGGCGACATTAAAGAACGGCTTGTTTATTGCTAAGGCCATATTGTCAAAATTAAATGATTGATTAATAATGTAATAATAACTTATAACAATGACTTATTTCACCAGTGCTGTTAAACAACAAAAACAAGCACAAGACATGAAAAAGGTATTTTACAATAACGTAAAATATACCACAAGGCTGACGAGTTTCCAGTGAACGCACCGTCTGCGCTGTTTTTACGACGGCTGCAGACTGTTGCGTTCCGGTGTTGGAATCCTCTCCAGGGAAGTACACTCACACTTTACACCGCTTGTCGTAAACTGTCAGCATTTTAACCTTTGTGTTTAATCCAGCTACTAGCTAACGGTCACGTAGAGTAGCGTGCAGCGATGCCAGGCACCTAAATGAGGCACTGACATTTGGATCTTATTCGGTCTTGTTACTACCGTTTACGTTGGAACCAGTGCCCTATTGGCTCCGTGTTTCTGCACCCAACCCTATTCATTAAACACTGATAGATCTTTCTAACTATCTATTTGCCATCTGTCTTCATTATATTACTATGGTTCAGACTCATCTACAATACAGATTTGTTTGCAGTTTCTGGTATGCATGTATATCTAGAAATAGTGATCATATACCATGTCCACATACAAAATTTCAAGGCACATGCACAATTTAAATTCTCGCTTTTTCTGTCCATGTGGTCTTACCTCGGAGAGCTTCTGAATAAATGGACATCGCTTTTCCAAATCTACACACTATATAAAGTACATATTATCTATAGTTGGTATTGCCCAGAGTCAATCTGTAAGATCAGTATTTAAAGCTGAACTTAATAACTGGATGAGATCTGGCACACCCAGGGCTGGATCACCAGAAGATATTAACTGGATGGCATCTGGATGGAACAGGCCCAAAACTACAAAACAGGTTAATTCATTAGGAATCCAGAGAAAGATGGTGTCCTTTACCATAACCATTGAAGGAAACTTTTAAAGTAAAGATGTATTTTCTTAGTTTCAAGTATTAGTATTCAACTGTCCAACATTTGCAGCAACATTACGTAATAACATTTAAATATTGGATCAAGACTCAATATTAAATGACAAACACTGGGGGCCTTTTATTTTTGTAATTTTAAATCTAAATTTTAAAAACATTACTATCTGTTTAATTTGGTCTAGCCCCTTGTGTGGGTAAAGGGCAAAGCTAATTACAGAAAAGGTCAACTAATATTACTTTGTGACAGTCTCTAATCTAATACTAAAAAAAACAAAAATGTCTGTGTGCCAATGGCTACATTTGAGCTGTTTCACGCTGGTTGATCTCTTAGTGTTTAATATGAATAACGCCACCAACACCAAAGTTTCTGTTAATCTTTTTGGAAGAGGAATTTACCTGAACATCTGTTAGGAGGTCCCTACTTGATAACCTTGAAGATGTACAGTATACTACACAGTCTTTCTACACTGGTGGTCGCAACAATAAAAATGAATTGTTACACAGTGCGTACTGATAAAAAGCTACGAAAGTTACTAACTATACTCACGAGCGATGAGAGGGTCAATGTCCCTGGCTTTGGTGGCAACGTCAGAGGCACAAACCTGGCCCACTTGTACTAGCAGACCTGCGACATCATCATAGAGCGGAGGGAAGGCCTGGCAGAAGGCCACCAGGCACGGCAGGATGGGCATGAAGAAGAAGAAACGCTTGGCACGAGTCAGCACTAAAAAACAGAACATACTTACATTACCCACAAGAACTGTGTCAACAATAAATACAGTGGCTAACAGGCTGGTACACACTATGCACTTATGTAATGGAGCGAGAATGCTGCACTAACAGCCAAAGGCCAGACGGTGGCAGCCAAATATAGGGATACAAATATCAAGACATACTGTATGCTGCATTAAGTTACAGTATACAGTAAGTCTGCTGGGAGCAAATTCAAGAATGGAGACACAAAAGTAGATACAAAGAAGTGTGGTGAGTAAAGAAGGCCACAACCAAAAGCATGAATGTAGCAGACGTACAAGACACAGTTCACTGACCTGTGAGGAGGGTGCCCATGACACTGATGGCCAACCTGGCCACACTGAGGGATTTAGGTAGCGCGTACTGGGTACACAAGTATGACAGCAACTGGATTGCAAAGATCTGTGTGGAAACACACATTCAGAACAGCTACACATTTTCCCTTACATATTTATATAGCAAATATGCAAACACTCAGCAGAGAGCTCCCAAAAGAGCTGCTTCAAAACAGAAAAATGCATGTGTAAGAGAGGCTCTGGCACAAGCTCAGGGCAAGTCTGGGATTTAAAGCCAGGAAAAACAGGGAAGATGAGAGGGGAGGGGTGTTTAAAGGCCTCACCTGCTTTTCCAGCTGGGGCTGGGCCAGCAGCTCTGGGATGAAGTCCAGACAGATATGGATGGAAGGGATGCCTGCCACAGTTAGAGGCAGCAGAGCTTGAGGGTAACCCTGACAGAGAGAGACACAAAGACGGAGAATGATAAGGAAGGAATGAGGAATACACAGTAAATTTAATCAAGTAGTCATTTAAGCACACACAAGTACTTTGGCAGTGTGGACAAGCGTGGACTAGCTTGACAGAAGCAGGATTGGTTTGATGAGATCCACCATATGGCCCTCTGCTACTCCTGGGAGTTTTGCAGCTACTTACTACTAATGCCATGGCAGAATGTGATAACTAATGGGGTCAAAACGACTTGGCTCTTTTGAAAAACTGACTTGAAGGTATTAACAGTAAGATGGAACTATACACTCAACTACTCACACAAACGGTATTTGCATGATAACATTTGGAGAGAAGCAAGAAGATCTAGTCATGTAGTATTGTCAATAAGAAGCAGCAATGTCATAAAGATTCCCCGTTGGCCTTTTATTCAGACCTGTTACAACACACTCTTTTATGTCTGCAAACCTACCAGCCTTCCCACTCACAGCAAAACACACAAACATCAAGCGTAGAGCCCACTTCATCTTCTTCCTATAATGTTACCTGAAAATGGACCAACTTGGCAATGTTAGGGTCTGCAATGAACATCTGATGCAGCAGACAACAGATGAGACATTGCACCTCCCTCAAGTCACTAAGAAGGCCTCCCTCTGGCTCGGCGTCCTCCACGCCCCTCCTGGCTCTGGGCCCCAGGCTTCCCTGTTTCAATTTTCCTGGCAAGGGGCCCCCAATACTACTCAGAAGGCTCTCTGTGGTGGCCCCCAGCTGCTGCTCTTCAGAGGTTGGCAGACACACTTCCAGGAGAATCTGGACTGCTGCGCTGTCCTTGGGTTAAATAGAATCAGGTGGTTATCTTGATTTCAGGCCATATTTCTTTATAAAATGCATTTACAAAGTGCATTTGTGTGTCAAATTGTGATTAAAATACCTGTGCAGATAGCAGGGCGTTTTTCAGCTCCTCCCTGGTGACCTCGGGTGTATCTGGCTGTCCAGGCACGCCCAGGTTTGAGACTGTCTGGCTCTGCCGCTCAAAGTCCGCCGTCTCCTTCAGGTGGCAGTGTAGGTAGGCTTTTGAGGCCAGCAGGTAGCCATTCAGCATGTGAAGGACAATGTCCATTAAAGGAGGACACCTAATAAAAAAAAAAGTTGAACCTGTAATTTTTGTGTTGTAATGTTTCCCATCCTAACCATTCTTGTATACTATGAAAATAAATGCAAGCTATTTGTGGGGGTACATGTGACGTATAAACATGTGGCCAAAAACTTATGACCACAAGGATGTACATTACCATAGACAACAAATGTGTGAACAGGTGTGTGTATGCAATCATCCAATGTAGCACAAACAGGACAGTTGTGTGTCTACGTGTGCTGTATGTGTCCATATGTGGTCCTTTAGAATATGTCCTGTGGTTACCTGTACACCCTTTGATCACAGCGCAGCACAATGAGAGGGTCCACCATCAGGTCGTTCTGAGTGTACTTCTGCTGCCGGAGCAGCTTAGCTGAAGGTTGGAGGGCGTTTACGGTCATCACCCACAACCTGCAACACAGACATTAAATTAAACGTTCACTCATAGAACACTCATTGTTTTGAAGTAGAGGAACTACTTTGGGGTTTCTTTGGCCCAGTATTTCAACCTTCATAACTCAAAGAATTTCATTTCAAACTGAGATGTCTAACATTCAAAAAGACTGACAGAACATAAAGAGAGATAAAATTGCTCGTTGACAAAAACACTTATCCAGATGAACTACCAACTATTAACAAATCATGAACTGTCCATCTTATTTCCCAAAATGGATTTATTGTATTTTGGGAGAAAAAGACTTAGATGCTACTAAAATGTGATATAAGACACACTTCATTAGGGGTTTAATTCAGTTAATCACAAATTAGTCTGTGACAGCATTTCACCCTTAATCTCTCTTATCAGACCAATGCTAAACTATAAACAGCAGGGCACTCTTGGAGCTCCAAGCAGTCCTGCGGCTTACTGCACTGACATCAATCAAGTGAAATTTGACACTGCTGCCCTCCTGCTGGGACCACCAGAGCCCAGCCCTCTGCAACATTCAATACTTAGGGTTGAGGAAGGGAAGAGGGAGTGGGCAACTATCCCTTAAAGCTCCCCTCATGGAGAGTCTCCCTCAGTTTTCCTGCCCTGAGCTCTTCTTGTTACACAACCATTTTGGATCAATAGGATGTCTTCTCAGAGCTTTGGTAACTGCTCCTATGGGCCCTGGGGCAGAGTGAGGGTTACCCTTTTCTGTCCGGAGAGTTCACGCAGGCTGACAGAGTTGTATGGCTCAATACCTCTGATCTATTCACACAATAATCATTGCGCAAGCAGCCTGGGGTTAAGGGCAACAACTCTTCTTCCACAGGTCTCCATTTAATCCATTTAATCTCACAGGAACTTAACACAGTCTCAGGAGAGTTGACACCAAGTCAAGTACTACGGTTAACCTTTGACTGAAGATACATACAAATATGAATCTAACCACATACGCAGGTGGTCTGCGCCACTTTCTTTGAGCTTTCTTTGAGCAGTGTGTAGGCGAATGTGTCGTGGGTCACATTAAAGACCTCCTGTTGCTTGTAATAGAACACTTATTAGAAGTTAGTGAATATTTTTGTAGTAAGACTCTTTTTGGCGTTGCACTTTGTAGACTACTGAAGCCACACATGCAGTTTTTCACTAATCATCGCATGTTTCTGTAATAATTTCATTTAGAGTAACAACTAAAATCGCCACACAACAATAACAAAAAAGAAATTATGTACGTGTTTATTTGCATATAGAGTGGGTAAGTATGATCTGATCACAAGTGGTCACTCAAAATGCACGTGTACACACTACTGTCTTACTAGTTTTAAAGATTTGTGAACACAACATTAGAGCTGTCCAATCTCTCCGGATGATGTTAGGCCCAGGTCAGAAAAGGCCCTTAAATTTTTCTTTTTTTATTTACATTTTTGCTATTAACTTGAGCAAAAGATTCAGCATTCTAATTAGTTGTTTTAATTGATGTTTTGTATATATTAAAACAAACAATTAAACAAAACACTGAGACAATGGAACAAGTCTTAGAGCCAGCATTGTAATTAGTGAAGAAAAGATACTTAATTGGACACTTGATTGATTTTGAGCCCCAATACTCAAATGATGCCATTCATTTAAGTTATGTTAATAACGCCTTAAGCCAGAAAATATATCATATCCACCCACATATATCAATTATCTGGAATCTTATGTGACAGTTACACTTGCATAATGTAAACAAATTGAATTTTCCAATTACCATGATATAGCATTCCCATGTGACATTCAGTTGTATTCTCCCTTGAGGCTGTAACAGTAGCATTTTTTAATTCTTTGACATTTAACCATGTCCAGAGCACGTACCTGCGGGGCATCACAGTGTTGAGGCCCATCCAGAGCTTGTTAAGGGTCTGCAGTATTCTGCGAGGCACGGCAGGCTCCAGCAGCAGGGCCATGCTGGCTGTGAGGGCCTCCGCATAAGGGATCAGGTCTCCGGGTGAAAGCAGCGTTAAATGCTCCAGAATCCGCATAAGCCTGGGACTGCTAGACGGTAACTTCTGGAAGGCTGAGTTGGGTGAGGGATGACAAACAACTAAATGAATCTTCATATTCAAGACAAATATGCATATTGATATTAAGAGAAACCAAAAAGATAAAACCAAATCCTCCTGGAGCATCAAGATGACAGTGGCAACATCTGGCAAAAACGTTTGTTTTGACTTAAAGTGATGGTTCGGAGTAATTTCTAACAACCCCCCAGAAGCTTTTTTCACCTGGGTCAAACTGCGCAAATTCTAGCAAACAGACTTAGAGATCACTTCCAGCTAAACTCAACGCTTATTAAATAGATCTTAGACTTCCTGAATGGGCGGCCACAAAGAGTAAGGGTGGGGAACACACTATCTGGGGTCCACTTCACTTCAGTTGGGACACCAGTGTCTTGTCACCACTGCTATATATATATATATA
>NC_045745.1:5930048-5958248 GCF_008692095.1 Etheostoma spectabile | reverse complement strand
TATATATATATATATAAAAATTTGCAGATGTGCTGTGAATAGTTTACTGGAGCCAGATGAAACTGAACCTGGTCCAGTGTTGCATGTATTTGCTGATTGGTGTGAAGCCTCCCAGTTGCATTTGAATACGTCCAAAACCAAAGAGTTTGTCTTTGATTTCAGACGTGGGGCTCCCTCACCCACTCCGACTCTGATAAGAGGAGATTGAGGTGGTGACGGAGTAAAAATATCTCGGTGTTATCATTGACCATAAAAGGGCCAACAACGCTTTGATTTTCTTTTTCATCATTTTAATGTTGATAACAAAATTTGACTCTTTATTTTTTTTTAACAAGTCCATCATTGAGAGTATTCTCTCCAACTGGATTGAATGCTGGTATGGACATTCAAAAATCATTCCTAGGAACAAAGGAAGGAGGAAGATTGTTAAAACCTGTGGAAAAATCATTGGTTAGCAACAGATAGACCTGTACCTGACTGCATCTGACCAGACTGGCACAGAAGGCAGGCAAGGTCTTCATGGATGAAACCCATCCACTGTCAGTGGAGTTCAAGCCACTCCCTTTTGGTCGTAGATATAGATACCGTAACAAAAAACTCATTCATTCCTATGGCAATAACCCAATTAAATAAGATGTAGGGAGGGGTATGACTGAAGGAATATATGTTAAGTAATGGGCAGTAGTTTTATCTATTTATTTATGATATTGTGCAATATACTCCTTTTACTTTGCCATTAGCGCCTTCACTAAGCTATTTAGCTAAGAACGCTAACTCACCCAAAGTTTGACCCGGGTGAAAAAAGCTTCTGGGGGGTTGTTTGGCTTGAGATCATGGTGCAAAGGACCCTAGGGTGAAATTACGCCGAACCATCACTTTAATAGTGGTAAGAAGAAAATAAAACAGCATCATCATTTAACCTTAATCCACAAAAAAGTTTGAAACAAAGATAAGAAAAATGATACT
Organism: Etheostoma spectabile; assembly: GCF_008692095.1. NCBI lineage: Eukaryota > Metazoa > Chordata > Actinopteri > Perciformes > Percidae > Etheostoma > Etheostoma spectabile. The sequence continues at coordinate 5,957,282 of NC_045745.1, read as the reverse complement.
GAGTAGGTCATCCACTTGAAAGGTCAGTTCCACACCACTGGTGCAGTCTGCTCTCCTAAGTCAGTTGAAACCCCCGTTCACCTCCTACCGCCAAGCCCTGGGAGCTATCTTTCTATTCTTACCCTGCTTTCCTATTCATAATTAATGAATCCATTGTCTTTTTCTTGTGACCATTATTCAGAGGAACGTTGCAGTGCAGAGGAAACCTTAAACATCCTAGATATGTTAGAACAACACAATTGTGCATAGCGGCATAAAATATTAAATATCAATTTGTAAAGCTACACATACGCATTAACCTGCATAATAGTGTGTGAAACTGATTATCTGTTTCTCTTGTGCATTTTGTCAAGGGTCTCTATCAAAGAAAAACCAATTACAGCATTATCCTCTAAACCTTGAGGGATTAACCATTGAGATAAGATTTCAGTTAGATAACGGCTTACAACTGTAAACGTCTTCTCCAATAATAGCGTCTCTTCCCTGTTCCACTCAAGGCTGGTAACACTACTCTCCTACCTACACAACCCTGGCTCCTAGGTTACTATCACTGCTGGAGGTGGATTTCTGGATTCACTGTGATAACTTGGAGATTTGCCTTTAAACTCTTTTTAATCTTAACAACGTCTATTTACCGAGTCACATTTTAAGTTTAAGATATAGCTTCTTGCCCAATTTCACCAAATAGTGGTGTTATATGTCTGATATTTTATCACTTTGTGCTCGATCGAGTCATTTAAAGCAGAATGGCAAACAAGAAAAAAACAAAAAATACAGCAATACAGATGCCATTGCAGAGGCATTATTGGAGAAACAGAAAAGCTACCTGGAACCACGTTCTCTCAGATTCCGTCTCAGATTCAACAGGTTGGGACCGACAACAACGAGAAGCTAACTGCTATGCGTGCTCAGCTAGCATCTCTCACTGCAAGCCTTGGCTCTATCAGATCTGATGTGGACAATGTAAAAACTACAGAGGAAAGCATTGCAAGTATTCTTGACAGCCATGGCCACGTTTTCCAAGTCCTGTGGGTGAAGCCAGCAGATATGGAGGACAGAAACCGAAGATGCAACATCCACATCGTCGGGCTGAAAGAGGGGGCTAGAAGGACCTAATGCTATTTGTGTCTCTCGCCGTCTCTGCCTAATTGGCTCCCGAAATTGGCAGATGTTTAGATCGAGACAATGATAGCCCAAAGAAGACCACCACTACTAATCACACGCTGATTTTCAATGTCCTCTGCTACACAACCAGGCAGGCAATCCTACAGGCTGCGCAGAAATCTCCGCCCGTGGTCGGGGCTTTGATGGGATCCCCCCGGAATTGTATGCAACTTTTTGGGAACAACTGGGCCCTTTCCTTCTTGACATGATTAACTTCTCTATAGAGAAGGGCGGATTTTCAAGGGACGTTAACACAGCTTTAATCTCCTTACTGTCGATAATGATCCTACAGAGTGTGCTAGCTATCAACCTCTGAGCCTGCTTATCTCATTTAAAAATCTTTGCAAAGCTCCTAGCCCGTTGTTTGGAGTCCCATATGTCAAAATTTGTAAACTCTGACCAAACAGGATTCATAAAAGACTTCGACCCCATTATCTCTCATCTTATCAAAACTTGAAGATTGTCTGAAATAATTTTCTCCATTATTCAACAATACAGCACCCCTGATTGGTGGGAGGCCTAGACAGTGGGAACAGTTCATTGTCTAAAATACATTTTTAGTGAGGTTGGCTTGTTACCTTTCTCTGACTTACAAAACACATTCAATCTACCGCGTTCCTCTATACACAAAGGCATGCGGTGTTCCCTGGCAGAGGCATTTGCCCATCCATCCTATTCATAAGTTATTTCCTGTGCAGCCTAAAAACTGTGGTATGGTATCGAGGCTTTATCAGTTCTTAGTGATATCTGGCCGCTCTGACCTTCCTATTGAGAGAATCTGGGTACACGATTGCCCAGGGCTGAGTGCTGATCTTAACTGGCATGATGAATGGTCTAACATTCCAGAAGTATCATGCAATCCAGACCATAAGCAGATTCACTACAATTTCATTCAAAGAAAACATCTCACCCCTGTGAAAATACATCACATGAAAATAATTAACAGGCCTTTATGCACGTTCTGCCCACTAAAAGCTCAAGGTACATATCTTCACATGATCTGGGAGTGCTCTCCTGTTGGTCAGTTCTGGAACAATACTGCATCCAAGATGTCCACCTTGATTAATGTTACTGTACCTTCTACTGTTCTTGTTCTGAAGGATCTGTCAGCCCTCCAGCTATCTAAAACTCAAAAACATGCTGTTTTTGCTGGACTTCAAATGGCCAAGAGAATGATTGCAACCCGTTGGAAACCACCTCATGACTTTTCTATTCGTACTTGGACCCTTTCCTTTCTGGATGTTGTATATATGGAGCTCGCCACGGTTCGCATAGGTGGAGCCTCGGGAAGGACTTTGGCTACACTGACACTTGGCTCAGTATTGCTGGATGCTTGAAGTCCATGCTGTAGATTTGTGCTACGGTCTTCTCACTTATGACTGTATGTGTATTTGGTCCTTATTGTCTTGTGCTGGTCTCCCTGTCAATGCCTCTTGTTTGTTTGTTTGTGTGTTTGCCTGTGTCTGTTTCGTTGTGTCTTGTTTGTGAGCTGCGGGCCTCGTTCCTGCTGTTGTGTTTTTGTTGTGTCTCCCTCCTTCCTGTATTTCCTCTCTTTGTTTTAGAGTGAAACATTTGATTAAAAGGAAGGGTTGTGGGAAAGGTGCAATGTGCCTTCTTTGGCGTGTGTAGTGTACTTTTCTGTATGTTGTCATCTGGACCAATGCAGTTGTTGAAGTTGTTTGGCTCTTTAAACTAAAAAATATTTCTAAAAATCTGGCAATGCTAATAGAAAGGCATGGGAGCTCTAAATAAGAAACTACCAGCTTTAACCTTCTGCACAAACCCCATTTGTTTCATCCCTTATTCCCACCCTTCTCACCCTGGTGGAGCTGACTCTGAGTGTATCTGCAGGTGTTGCTGGGGAGCATCATCTTCCTCAGCAGGGGCAGGGTACCAGTCACCTCCTCTTCACACACCCAGTCCTCCACTAAACATAGGTGGGGGTAGTTGGTGGCCAACAGCCTCAGCAGGGCAGAGTGCAGACCTGGGAACAGGAAAATGAAAGGAAGGTTATTTTAAAGTGTTTTCCCCCCAAATGTAGGGTTTAATTTCCTTCATTGAGTGTTCCTTTTTTCAAACATAAAAGCTTTAATTTCACCAAGGGATAATCACTCACATTCTTTATTACTAATAGAGAAACAGATTGGAGGCCTATCTGGTGGAGTAGTAATATTGTGGGGTTCTTGGTATGTAACTTGTAAGTATGTAATACCGTATAAGTAAAATAAAAGGTAGATATAGAGATGTAACCAATCGTCAAGCCCATGGCTCACCCCCTAGCTCCTGCTGCAGTCCCTGGGCCTGGGTAACCAAGTACTTGATGGGGATCTGGTCCATCAAGGCTGCTGAGTAGGACTTTGGTTTCCTCTGCATCAAGGCTTTAAAGAAGAGAGAAAGGATGAGTGATGCAAAGAAACTATAAGACAGGAAACAAAGAGGATGATAACATGAAGCAAGAAAAGGACAAGACGGAGCATAAGTGTTTTATTTGGCAGTATAAGGACGCCAGAGCCGCTGTGCCGATGCGGTAGAGGAGCGGAGGTAATTTTTCATTGACGTGGGTTCATTACCATTGCTGATGGGATTCATTACTCCTTCCTTGAAGGCTGTGGGAGCACTTAGGTAAACACAGCAATTAAAGAGATGGGCATAAACTCTCACATAAATCTGGCCTAATGAAGGGCAAGAGGAGAGCTCGTCATGGGAGAGAATAAACATTGACTAGGCTAACTGCTAATGCTCAATCTAACCTACAGCTGTCCTAGTTAGCTCAGCTCCAGCAGCCATTGTACTTGGCTTTTTGTCAGCCCTCCATTTATTCTTTAAGAAGCGGCCAACATTCAGTGCAGAGAGAGAAAAGGATGAATGACTGCACATCCAGAGTGAGAGCATCTCCTACAACTTAACAGAGGACAAAAGCTGCCTTTCTCTTCTAACTGCCTGATGAATTCCCTCCATTTCACATACAATACATCCTTCAGTGGAGGAGATGACAATGGATGCACTTTGGACAGGCAGAAAAAGACAACATAAGAAATAGAAAGAAGTGAGTCAACAGCACAGTGGGAACCGAGTCACAGTGCAGTGTTATAGGACACAGGTATTGTCAGGTAAATACCCAGTTGTTTGGTGCTCGCCAACAGGTTCTCTTCATACGACAGGATGTAGTAGAGGATAAGGAGTTGGGTGGTGATGGAGTAGCGTTGCCGTCCTCCTCGACTACCCTCTCCTTGCTAGGCGCAAAAGAGCTACAGGTCAGGGACGGTACGGGCAGAAAAACAGGGCTATGCATCATCAGTGAATGTGGGGATGGATACTTTGATTCATCAGCAATATACAGTGGGTATAAAAAGTCTACACACCCCTGGCAAAATGGCAGGTGTTTGTGATGTTAAAAAATTAGACAAAGATAAATCATGTCAGAACTTTTTCCACTTTTAATGTGACCTATAATGAACAATTATAGGTCACATTAAAAATTGAATAACAATTCAATCAAAAAACAAACTGAAATCTTCGAGGTTGAAAATAAAAAATAAAAACCTTACAATAACCTGGTTGCATAAGTTTGCACAACCTCATAACTGGGGATGTGGCTGTAATCAGACTTAACCAATCACATTCAAACTCATGTTAAATAGAAGTCATTACACACCTGCCATCATTTGTAGTGACTCTGATTAATCACAAATAAAGTTCAGCTGTTCCAGGAGGATTTTCCTGACATTTTCTTAGTTGGTCCACAGAGAGCTTCCAAACCATCAGAGGGATCTCATTGTTGAAAGATATCAGTCAGGAGAAGGGTAATAAGGGTATTAACTATACCATGGAACACAGTGAAGACAGTCATCGTCAAGTGGAGAAAATAAGGCACAACAGAGACAATACCAAGAACTGGACGTCCCTCCAAAATTGACGAAAAGACGAGAAACTGGTCAGGGAGGCTTCCAAGAGGTCTACAGCAACATTAAAGGAGCAAGTACTGGCTGTGTGCTACATGTGACAACAATCTCCAGTATTCTTCATATGAATGGGCTTTGGGGTAGGGTGGCAAGACGGAAGCCATCCAAGCCCGGCTGAAGTCTCCCTAAAGCATGTGGAAAAATGTGTTCTGGTCTGATGAAACCAAGGTTGAACTTTTTGGCCATAATTCCAAAACATATGTTGGTGCAAAAATGTTTGGTGCAAAAACAACACTGCACATCAGCCAAAGAACACCATCTCCAAAGTGGAGCATGGTGGGGGCAGCATCTCCACAGTGGAGCATGGTGGGGGCATCATCCCCACAGTGGAGCATGGTGGGGGCATCATCTCCACAGTGGAGCATGGTGGGGGCAGCATCATGCTTTGGGGCTGCTTTTCTTCAGCTGGAACCGGGGCCTCAGTCAGGGTGGAGGGAATTATGAACAGTTTCCAATACCAGGCAATTTTGGCACAAAATCTTCTGGCTTCTGTTAGAAAGCTGAAGAGGAAGTTCACCTTCAGCATGACAACGACCCAAAGCATACATCCAAATCCACAAAAGCATGGCTTCACCAAAAGATGATGAAGGTTTTGGAATGGCCCAGCCAGAACCCAGACCTGAATCCAGTTGAACATCTGTGGGGGGATCTTAAGAGGGCGGTGCACAGAAGATGTCCTCGCAATATGACACATTTGGAGCACTTTTGCCCACTCTTCTTTGCATATATTGCCCACTCTTAAGTTCTGACATGATTTATCTTTGTCTCATTTCTTACATCACAAAAACCTGCCATTCTACCATTTTTACATCCACTGTATAACCTGGAATGCTTGGAGTTTCCAATCAAACAAGTCATTAGTCATTATTAACACATTGATCAACGTCATAAAAATTGTATTTGCAGCCACAACAAAAAAAAAAAAGTTTTTAAATACAAAAAGGTTTGAAGAAAAAAAAAGATTTGATAATAAAAGGAAACATTGTCATTGAAGAGAGGTAACAAACAATTAACTCTGGTAATTTAAGAAAATATTGTCTTTAAATACTCACACAGACTGTCAGATATTAACAAAATAGCATATGTAAAACTATAGAACACATCAAAAAAACAAAACACAAATGCCATTAACTGTAGGTTAGGTTTAGGGTTTTTGCAGTTCCCATGAGACCCTCGGGTTGACTCACCCCAGCAGAGCACTGGAAGACATTAAGGATCTCCTGCTCGGTGATGGGCTGGTTGGTGGCCTCTGGGTTGGCTTTGGATGCCGGAGTGAGGATGGAGTTGATATAGGCGTCAATTAGGGGAATCAGTTGGGTATGGATGGGGGTGGTTGTCTCACAGAGCTGGCGATAGATCCAATCCTGAAAATGCACACAAGGACAGCACCCAATGGCAAAAATAAAAATAAAAAAATAAAATAAAAATGAAACCGACTTTACACGGCTAGACACCCATTCATCAATGAGCCATTTAGTGCACATCTCCTACCTTGATGGACACTTTGTGCTTGGTGAAGGCTCTGCTCCGAAGCAGCTGGTAGATACAGTGAATGGGGAGGAATCCTGTGATGTTGGCACTTAGGTTGTTGGTCACTGCAACCCTCACCGCATGGGCTGTAACAACCTACACACCAGAAACCAAAAACAAGTTATCTGAAAAGCAACAATGGAAAACACACAAAGCACACCTACAAATTCTGTATAGTTCAATGTTACATTATAGTGAGATTGTGCAGTTCTTTGGTTCACTAACAAGCTCCTTTCATTCTTTTACTGAGAGTATGGTAACGTATGAAACTTCTTAATCGCTAATTACCGTTAACAACATACGTGGGAGTAAACATGACTGGCTGCATCTTACATCAAGTAAATACCCAGATGTAGGACTGGGTCATTTGATGATATATGATATGCAATGAGATGATATAAATGTGTCTTAGACTTATACTGAGGTATTTATACCTTTACCCAAAACAGCTGGGTAGCATTAAATAATTTACACTACTTTTTTTTTCATTTTCACAAGTTGTTTAATTATAAGCTTCTATAGCCCAGTGGCTCTCAATGGTGAAAACACATAATCGTTGAGAATTAAACCCAACACAAATATACAAATAAATAATTGAACATTGGAATGAGCAGAGAGAAAATGTCCCTAAGGATTACATTGTATGTACCTGTTCTGTGAAGATCTCCTGTGTGAAGATAGTCTTCATCTTGCTTAGAGAACTGGGCTTGATGGCAATCTGTAGTAAGTTGAACATTGCCAAGAAAAAGAACATCAACAATGGTAGGTTTACTGTGAGTGAAAACAACCCGCAGGCAACTGTGCTGGTATTTTGTAATTCCCTCCTTTCATATTTCATAAGAAAGATTCTACATGGCAGGCGCAACATCGAATTGAGAGGATTGCCCTAGGGGTGGAAACAAACAGGCTCTAAATCCAATTACATTACACATCTTAGTGGAAAATACACTGAGACAGGAAAACTACTTAGCACACAGGCAGGAAACAATAGTGCACTTAATAAGTAATAAAACAGCAAATTGGCCACAGGGTATAGAGTGTCTTGGTAGATTCTATGTGTATGCTGAAAGTGTTTCACCAGTGATATAGTCTTTATATGCACCACTGCTGCAGTGGAGGAGTGGGGCCAGTAGCTGGTCAGCCAGACTGATGTATTGATCACTGCCTCCCTCCCACCTTACCTTCATCCCCAAAGTAGAGCACACCAACTCAATAATGGAGCTGAGCTGGTTGCTATGGAAATACATGGCAACCAATAATAGCATCTCTCCAAAAGAAGCAGATACGCCTGCAGCACTGTAAAGAGGAGGACACACATATGCATGGGAGGCGAGTGAGAAAAGTGTCATTAATCCTGCATCTTATAGGACAGAATTTTAATAAACTGATTATGCTAGTTGCATCAACGCACACACACTCACTCTTCTATCAGCATGTATCCCTTAAACCGCCCCTAAAGTCCCGTAACACTCTGTGATGATGTATGCTTTATGGACTAGTCACGAACAGTTTATATATACCTATTTTGATATATACCTATTTTGATGAAAAACAAATTACAGAGGGAACATCAAATGCCTTCAAATAGTGGACATACACAAAGCAGACATACATTCAAGTACCAATCAGATATGGAATTACCACATTTAACTCATCACTTAACTTCTACTGCTCTTTATTTATTCTGAGCCATATTGTTTAACCCTTTCTCCCTCATGTTATTAAGTGTCAATATATTCTGTAGCTGACATGCTATACCAGTTTAGTATGGTAAGAATAGTGTCTGAATCCTATTAGACATTTATTTTTTATTTCAATAAATAAAAAAAAACACTGGCACATATGCATTTGTATCCATGCTACTGCAGAATTAAACCCTACAAACCCAGTCTGCTAATGGCTGTTTTTTTATTTTGATATTGAAACCTTATGTTTGAAATGGAGTAATCATAATATTACAGTCCAAACCAGTTCAGTCTTTTTTAATGTCGAAGATAACTGTGTTTACCTTGTGATGTACTAATATATAGCCTATTGTGCAATGAGGATTCCAAGTAGCATACAAAACACTAGTTCTACTAGTTCTGATGGTGTACAGCTGGACTGGTTGTATATGACAATGTTAGCTGTGTAAACTGCCCAGCACATTTCCAGCACGTCAGGTATTTGGTATGCATATCTCCCAGGTTTTCTCTATGAATTGTAATGACCAGTGTTGGCTGGCTTGGTTCTAAGTGACAAAATAAGGGTTAAACACGGGTCAAATAACCCTGGTCCGACCAGAGGTAAGAGCTACAAAATCTCATTGTGAATAGATATTAGATGTGTACAAAGTGTGTCTACGACCCAAATATTTCACACAGTGAAAAGCTAAGCTTCATTTAATTAAGTATCAAGTCATGAAGATCTTAACTGTGACAGATTTTGGTAAAAATGTACTCACCATTGTTGAAACATGCAAACTAAGTAACACAGTTTCTCCACACAGTAATGCCTGTTCAATAATGTCTCATAATCACGAAAAAAGTGTAGATATATTCTCTTTACCTCTCAAAGTATTCCTCCTCTTTGATCATCCAGCTGAGCCACATGACCATCAGCTGTTCCTGCTCTGGAGTGCTAGACACACACACACAAAGATGATAATGCTTACACTACATATAATAAAGTGACAATTTTCAATTCCAAATGACTTGCATTCTTGCTTTGGCAGAAAATCCAAACTAAAGACCACTGTGAGTAAGACGGCCTTTAGTTTGGTTGAATCAAACTAGAGTTTGTCCCGCTGGTTTGGGAAGGTGAGAACGTGGCAAACGCACTCAGATGCGCACCAAAAGAGGACCAAACAAGCGTACCAAGACTTGAAGAGGTGGTCTCGGTACGCTGTCAATCAAACTTTGGAGCAGTTCGTTTGTAGTGAGAACGTGATCTGTACTCTAACCTCATCAACTATATTTATACTCCTCCAGTCTGAGCTAATGTTTCCTGTAGTCAGGTAGCTTAGCAGTCTGAGCTAATGTCTCCTGTAGCTGGTAGCTTAGCGTCTGAGCTAATGTCTCCGTATCAGGTAGCTTAGCAGTCTGAGCTAATGTCTCCTGTAGTCAGGTAGCTTAGCAGTCTGAGCTAATGTCTCCTTAGTCAGGTAGCTTAGCAGTCTGAGCTAATGTCTCCTGTAGTCAGGTGCTTAGCAGTCTGAGCTAATGTCTCCTGTAGTCAGGTAGCTTAGCAGTCTGAGCTAATGTCTCCTGTAGTCAGGAGCTTAGCAGTCTGAGCTAATGTCTCCTGTAGTCAGGTGCTTAGCAGTCTGACTAATGTCTCCTGTAGTCAGGTAGCTTAGCAGTCTGAGCTAATGTCTCCTGTAGTCAGTAGCTTAGCAGTCTGAGCTAATGCTCCTGTAGTCAGGTAGCTTAGCAGTCTGAGCTAATTGTCTCCTTTAGTCAGGTGCTAGCAGTCCTGAGCTAATGTCTCCTGTAGTCAGGTAGCTTAGCAGTCTGAGCTAACGTCAGATGTACTAACGTCTTTTGCAAAACAATGTCTGATAATTTTAATGAAATAAGCTGGTGTGACCACTAGACCAGAACACGGGACTGGGGCTGGATTTTCTTGCCTGATTTGTAATGACGCAATTTGGTACGCTTGGATATTTTCAGGTGTGAAACCAAACCAACTGATTCAGACCAAATCAAACGAACTACAGGTGTGAAAACTCCCTAAAGTAGGGTTTGTGATCCCAACCGTTTTTGGGCAAAGATGTCTAAAGGTACGAGTCAATAAGACTAGCGTTATGTACCTGACCAGAGTAGGGAAGGCCAGCAGCTTGCAGAAGGACAGAGAGACAAAGCGGACGCCGGCAGGTGTGGCCGGGGGCCGGCTGGTCATCAACTGCAAGAGCTGCTCTGCCTCTTCATCTGTAGGTCTGCAGAGTGATCACATAGAGGAGATTATCTCAAAGATGTGAACTTTTTTATAATTAAACCAATGCTCTAAACACATTCACTGACTGTGGAACATTTAAATTAAATAAACTATTTCAAATTTAAAAACAGGCAACACACTTGCATTCAAATGTCAAAATCAAACAATCAAATACACATCAAAATCCTGATCAAAGAAGTATCAAACATCAGTAGGGCTACTACATCCACTTTGGCCTACCTGAGGCCTGCAATGCCCATTAGGGCACAGTACAGTCGGAGCAGAGCGCTGGCCTTCACCACGTGCTCCTCTCTGAGGCCAGAGTACCCTGCGCTGGCCTCCTCTTCCATATCACCGTCATTGGGCATGTGGGTGCTGCGGGAGCGGGGCAGGATGGCGACCAGCTCCAGCAGCAGCTGTCTGCGCATCTGCCACAGCACAGAGCTGCTTTCTCTCTTTCGCTGGCAGTACAGAGAGAAAGGCATGAGTTCACTACTGTGCTTTCATCCAAGTGCTTACATTAGGGCTCCAACTAGTGAATGCTTTTTTCATTTCTTTATGATAAATAAAAAAAATTGATTAACAACAATATCTAACAACTAATTTTCTGTCTAAATATGATCCGAACAATACATTTGCTCAATGATGCAGAGAAGCCTTTCTATAGAGCTGATTGCGAAAAGTATCTGTGTCTTCATAAAGTGCCAGAAATACCAGCAGATGGAAAGATGCATGCTTTCATTATTATCTTTTGTTTTTAAACGGAAGGACAATTTAATTTAAGAAATGACAGAAAAGAATAGAGGTGTCCCATGCTGGGCAGGGGAATGCATTATATAAGCATGTGTGAGAGTCTGTGTGTGTGTGTGTGTGTGTGTGTGTGTGTGTGTGTGTGTGTGTGTGTGTGTGTGTGTGTGTGTGTGTGTGTGTGTGTGTTTGTGTGTGTGTGTGTGTGTGTATTTTCTTGCCACCTCACGTAGAGGACTAATTAATTAATCAATATTAATGCAATACAGAGTCATGCCTGGCCTGTTACCTGTTGTCCATTGCGAATGAACATGCTAAACCAGGTACGGACTTTACTATTGGTACCCAGCAGTAGGCCGCTGACATAAGAGACCAGGGGACTGACTGCCTCATCTGGTGTATCTGGTCTATAGTCCAGAGTCAGAGCCACACCCAGACCAGGCAGGTGGCACTCCTCCACCTGAGAATACACAGAATGAAAAAAAAAACACAGTAGATTATTATATCAGTAAATTATTCTGATGGCATGCTTACAATGATATAAAGCAGAGGAAAGGGAGGTTGGAAAATCACACATTTTGATTTTTATTTATCAAATAAGTTGCTGGTTAACTTTCTGTTGATCAACTAGTCAGCTAAGCTCTGCTATAAATCATTTTCAGCATTCTTTATCACTTGTCCCTGCAAGTTATGTGCTAATCTGACCCTTCTCTGGACATGTTTTGGTAGAGTATAAGTCCTGCTGATGCACGTCCTGCAGATACATTCTTCAGGAAGACAATGAATTTCTACTACCTCCTGGGGCCTCGTTCAATAACTGACATGCTGCTGTAACCTTCTTGAGAGCAGGGGGGAGCAAGAAGACAAATTTCTCCCTTCAGGGATAGTATAACAAAATGGATAACAACATAAATCAGTAAAGACAAAACATGTTTAATATTCATGATGTGAATGTTTGTATTAAATAACTAGAGAATAAAATTCCCCTGGCTAAACAGAGCCAGTAAAAAACATTACGGTGGTTACTTCTTATTATATCCATCACTTATTCAGTCTCTCTTTTAAATTTGGGCAGACTAACTGGGAACAAGTTTAAGCGTTGCTTGCACAAAGATGGACAGAATTTGCTGCTGAGATGAGGTCAGTCGCAGAAGATACCGACGGAGGCAACAAGCCTTTTATGCCTTTATTAGCGTGTCCACACGGGTGTTATGATTCCATCAGTGCCGTTAGTTGGTTCTTTTGTCCGATGGAAAAAGGGTCTCAAGTGAGTTTTTTTTTAAAGTTTTTTTTACTGAAGACAGAAAACGACACAGTAAGGAGCGGTGAGAGTGAAACAAAGTTGTGGGACGGACAGCTAAACGATTAACTGAACCTCACTATAAATCCCCCAGTCGGAGCTGGTTGATGGGGCTCAGGATAGGGAAGTTTGGGGGCCCCTGCTGGAGCTGCTGCCCCCACAACCAGACCCCGGAAAAGAGGACAAACATGGTTATGGACCACTATAAATTACTAGTCTTGCATTGCAAGACCTAGTCTGGCTGCAACTAATGATTATTTCCATTGACGGTTAATCTATCTATTAATTTCTCAATTAATCAATTTTCTTGTCTATAGAATGTCAAAAAATTGTGGAAAATGTCAATCAGTGTTGCCCAAAGCCCAAGATGGCATCCTCAAATGTCTTGTTTTGTCCACAACTCAGATATTCAATTTTACAGTATTAGGGACCACTAAGGTCTATATAAAAGAGGCTTTAGATACAGTATTAGGGTACGCACTAAGGTCTATATAAAGAGACTTCAGATACAGTATTAGGGACCACTAAGGTCTAATAAAGAGACTTCAGATACAGTATTAGGGACCACTAAGGTCTATTAAAAGAGACTTCAGATACAGTATTAGGGACCCTAAGGTCTATATAAAGAGACTTCAGATACAGTATATAGGGGCCACTAAGGTCTATATAAAGAGACTTCAGATACGTATAGGGACCACTAAGGTCTATATAAGAGTGTCTGTCAGACAGTATTAGGTACCACTAAGGTCTATATAAAGAGACTTCAGATACGTATTAGGTACCACTAAGTTCTATATAACAGAGACTTCAGATACGTATTAGGGACCACTAAGGTCTATATAAGAGACTTCAGATACGGAATTAGGGACCACTAAGGTCTATAAAAGACTTCGAGACAGTATTAGGGACCACTAAGGTCTATATAAAAGAGACTTCAGATACAGTATTAGGGACCACTATGGTCTATATAAAAGAACTTCAGATACAGTATTAGGGGACCACTAAGGTCTATATAAAAGAGACTACAGATACAGTATTAGGGGACCACTAAGGTCTCTATAAAAGAGACTTCAGATACAGTATTAGGGGACCACTATGTCTATATAAAAGAGACTTCAGATACAGTATTAGGGGACCACTATGGTCTATATAAAAGAGACTTCAGATACAGTATTAGGGGACCACTATGGTCTATATAGAAGAGACTTCAGATACAGTATTAGGGACCACTAAGGTCTGTATAAAAGAGACTTCAGATACAGTATTAGGGACCACTAAGGTCTATATAAAAAGAGACTTCAGATCCAGTATTAGGGACCACTAAGGTCCATATCAAAACATCCAAAGAGCACCATGTCATGGGACCTTTAAGGACGCATGAATTCATAAGGCATGTCTGTTATGCTGCCTCAAATGTGTTACGAGAAACTGCAAATCATTTACGACGTTACAGTGAATAATTATGTTGAGATGATACTTTTTTTTTTTGCAACCATGTTTCTGCAAATAATTGGCAAACTTCTACACAAACATCCTGTAACATTTTGTAATGAAAGCATACTGCACAAACAGACAAGATACTAAACATTGTGCTAAGTTAACAAGTATTACTTTTAGTTTACACAACATAATTCACATGAAATAAAGCCAGGATAGCAGCAGGACAGCAGAATATAGCAGCTGTGATGGATTCTCTCATCTGAAATAGATCCACATAGGGCGGTTATGGATTAAATAGTGTGAGTGACTGACCACCATAGCTCTGATGTTGAGGGCCTGTGAGGGGTTCATCTGACAGAGCTGCCTGAGGGCTTCAGTCCTGCGTCGACCACCCACACTCTCCTCATCCTGACGCTCTCCATTCTTGATCAAACCTCTACAAACTGCAGAGACAGAAAAACAGAATTTGGATCAATTGCCTGTCAGGTGTTGGGTCGGGGAAAAAAAAACTGAAGGCAAGCTTGAGATCTTTGCTGCGCATTGTATCATTACAGTGTGCAGATGCCGCCAAGTGCAGACATGTGCAAACAACAAAACAGCTGTACTATGACTTGGTTATTTTGATACTTTGTATCTGGCTATTAGCAACTTGCTCACTGAATTAGATTTTCCAAAAATATAAAGGAAATACTGTTCAATCAATACATTTTAATCTTGTATGTCATATTTGCTTAAAGGCCTCCACAGTAAGACTGTATCATTTCTTCAAAGTCATTTTTCTCCATAAAGACTCTAAACCGTAGAATCTTGACTCATGTATTTGCCTGTAAATACGATTTAACAGCCATCACAAGACAGCATTTCCACAGCCCTATCTCCTTATTCCTTGTACATTTCCCACAGCTAACAATTTAAAAGGCCAACTATTTACAATTGGCCAAGACTATGGCATGCACTGAAATTATATCAGTTTCAAGCTCTGCCACTACTGGATTATTTCATACGCCATAAAGGACCCAGTGGAGTTAGGTTTGGTTACCAGCTCATGTTCACACGACAGACCTGCAGATGCTTCCAGACAGAGGCATTTCCTACACTTCACCCTTAAATCAAATTATTTAACTTTCAATTCAATGAAATAAGGTATTTTTCTTTAACAAAGCCAAGAGGATTCTTTAATGTTGACTGCTATGTAACACACACTAAAGCTCTTGACTTAGACATGACCCTCTGTGTGATAAGGTTGCACTGGAGACAGCGAGTTTTAGATCTAATGCGTCTCTCAAAGCACCTCTGTGAGCCAGAGCAACACATGTTCATCATCAATCAAAGACAAATTCATATACCCTTGGGCCAGTGGCATGGCTCGAATAAAAGGGGAAACATCTAAACTCAGAAAGAAAACATGAGATGGCAACTCAATAGCAATCCTCCCTTGATTATAATGAGGCTATCATAGAAACCTTTTATGGTTAAATGAAGCCCTAATTCTGCCACAGAAGGTACACCAGTAACCACATGAAGCTAGTACTGGCAATTAAACAGCCACTCTATCTTAAATTATCTGCTGACAGCATGTTCAGTGTTGTGAGACAGATGAATTACCTTCATTGAAGCTGTCAGGTACATTGGCAACCAACAGGCACAGAAACCAGTCTCCATTGCGGACATGAAGCAAAGCCTCTGCCACATCCACAATGGGGAGCAAGGAAGGCAGCTCTAAGAGAAAAGAAAAAGAAACATGCAAGCTGGAGAACAACCTGACTACTGCAGAGGACAATATCACTGAGGTGGATTATTTTTAGGTTTTTTTTCTTGATATACAGGTTATGTTTGCTCATACACAGTATATATGTACACAATACATTGTATTCAGCACCATTCCACTTCCACAGCACCTTTAGGTAAAACTATTAAGAAAATGAAAGGAGTTGGGTACCTGCTTGTAAAATGCAGAGGACATCAGCGACCTCATCCAAGTAAACATGGCTTTCAAAAAGTTCAGAGGACTTTAAGAAAAACTCTCCATTTGAGTCTGCCACCTAAGAAATAACAAGGTAATGGAAAACAGACGGAGTGGATCAATCATCCAAGTCATTCTATTAGGTGAAGATGCAAGTACTGAAGGGCAATTGCAGTACAAAAAAAGTATATAATTTGTCAGTGTCATAGCTTCTACCCAAATTGTGGGAATAATTTCTGATGCCATCTTAAGCTTTGATGAAAAAGTAAAGGAAGGTGTGCAAACTTGATTCTTACATCTATGACCCATTTCCACAATTAACATATTTTCAATCATTCACAAATTTGTACTAAGTAATTCATGCTTTAATTTCTTTGTATTTAGACAAATCTGTCTCTCTGTATTCAAGCAAGAAAAATGTCTCTTCTGCATTTCTGTATTAAACAAAATGCAGTAGCTCAGACTTAGGCCGCTAAAATCACCAAAATCCCCCCTTTATGCAGCGTCTTGGAAACCTATGTACAATGATGGTTATCTGGGTACTTTATTGTTGCATAACCAGTACCATCTTTCAATTCGTTATATAACAACCTTTATACATTCAATTTGTCTAATTTAGTTCATCATCAATTACATTTTCTGGTCTTTTCTTGTTATGATGCATCTTGTTTTTTTCATTGGAATAATACTTGCCATTTTTTCACCATTTAAGATTACTTAATTCATGTTGTCAATGTCCTTTGATTGACTGAATCCTTTGGGGGACCTCTGACTGTACCTTATTCATGATAGCCAACAGTTCACTGAGGGTCAGACGGAGTCTCCTGAGGGGGTCACTGTGTTCAAACTCCAGGGTCAGGCCGTGCTGTAGCTGTGACACCAGGATGCTTTCTCCGTTAGAGCCACCTGCCTTATGCCTGGCAGAAAAGACAGCACGTTGTGTATACTGCTAAAATGAACTCCACGTGGGTTTTTGAAAAACAGTTGTATTGAGTTTTAATGAAGAAAGCGATGACAAAAACAGAGGCAGTTAATTCTAATCATTACTAGACTGTAGCAATAACTATATTACCACAGACAATTCAGATATACCTGAGCTGCTGCTCTTTCCGTGCATCCTGCTCCAAGGCATGAAAGTCAACAGACAGAAGTGCTACAATGGAGTTGACAGCTTCTACTCCAGAGAGCAGGCGGAGGATGAGCTTCTTGTCCTGTGCCCATGACTGGCTCTGGTCAGCTGGAGCACATAAAGCCATCCTCACCAGGCAGGGTAGCAGCAGCCTGAGCTCAGGGTCACTTAGGGCAGCCAGGCTCGCCACATCCACCTTCTGCATCGCTTCAAAAGCATAGGAGCTGACTGACTGCAGCCCTGCACTGTCTGCCATCTCTCTGCAACTAAACCGGGAAGGAACAGGCCAAACAGACCATTTAAAAAAGGGCAGAATCGAATGTCTCATGAAGCAAATAAAGTGGACAGTCTTTTAGCCTGAGCATCTTGTAAGATATGAGAAGATGCACTGATGAATGGGTTTATCAAATACTACATAAACTCTAACGTTACTGAAGTATAAAATGCCAGACAAGTAACTAGTTCTGTTGACATAAGAAGCTGAGTTACCGCTAACTCTGTCACCAAGTGCCAATGCATTTATTTCTCATTTACTAATAACCTTATTAAATCTTCGGATGATAAGTAACTTAATGTGGTTGTTAATTTGACTATCACGGATCACTAACGCCGATGTTAGTGGTGCTAATGCTAAGTTAGCTAGTGAATACTGTTGCGATTACCGGTAACGTTAGCTAGCTAGCGATGGCGTGGAATTTGTTTAACGTTAACCTGTTTGCCTAAGTCAACACATTATTCCAATTCATGACTAACGTTTGCACTTAAAAATGTTTAATATGTATTTTTTAAGCACACGCAATATCCTAACATACAGCCAACTCCAACTATTAATGCTAGCTAATAGCTAACGTTAACAGGCTGTCATTCACTATTGCATTGATATACCCAGTAGACTCTTAGCATGCTATTAGCCAGCTAACAGCTAGGCTAGGCTAACTTGTCAGGCGACAGCGTTAATACTTGCATGTGCTGTCTGGTCCGTCTCTGCTGTGTAAATATTCAGTGTAAATACAATAACTATAATTCGAAAGAATAATCTTACCTCGCTTATTAGGATGATACTTAAAGAATAAATCGTCACCATCGAGGCCTTCAGACCTCGGACTATGTTGTGTACCGTCAGCTTCTATCGCTACAGACGGGGAGTCCAAAACCAATGGCAAAGAAAGAAGCTTGTCCTAGCTAGCTGTGTCCCCCAGTAGGTTTATGGAAATGTCTTTGCAACGCTCTGTCTAGTATTATGGTTTCCGCACATCCACTAGGATTGTATCTTTATCTACAGTGATTACTATGTCACTTTGACAGTGAGGGAACCAGTGTAACGTTAGTCAGCACCGTGGAGCAGCGCTGACTGCCCGCGCTGACAGTGACTGAAGGAGGCAGTACCAGACCCCGTTCCTGCCCTGGCTGCATCATCATGTGTAACCAACATGGGCTGGCCAATATTCACACGCTATACAAGTATAATGGGAAACCTATTTTATTTTCATAATTTGGCTCTAGTTTAATTTTTAAGTTGTTCGGCTCCTTGGATAAGGGCAACATATTTCCAAAATTGCAACATCGCACCATGACCCTGTGTAGAGAAATTTCTGCACCATTAATAAATAAAAATATAATAAATAAAAAAAAGATAGATACCTACCAGTATCTCCTCTCGTCTGATATCTATATCTGGTTAAGGTTCAGAAATGACATCGAAAAAACAAAAGCCATTAACAATGAAGAACCATCTAATCTAAAAGAACCATTTTTCAATCATATTCAGATGTTATGTGGCATGGCATTCTTGGTTTTACAGTTATATGAAAGGTCAAACAAACATCCCAAGTCTCGTTGGATCTGTGGCTATTTAGATTTACCGCTTAAATTCTAGACTTTTACCTATCCACTCAGTAATAGGTCAGTGCAAAAATCCCTACATTTTCAAGGGCACATTGATAGCAGTTGCTGGGAGATGAAGGAAAACAGAGCGCGACCTCGGTGTATTCAAAGGCTGCTGACAGCAAGGAAAAATGCAGCAAATTCTCAAAAGAATGAATTGCCATCTGCTACTATACAACCTCGGGGCAATTCAGCCACTTACAAGTAAGAAATGTATTATGCAGGGTTATTCCAATGCCTTTCCCACTTGTAAATAGTAAGTGTGATAGCACATTTGCAGACCTACTGTATAGTAGAAGAGGACGGTTACCGCAAACAACCATGATTTCCCAAAAAGAAAACATGGCACTGTACTGAAAAAACATTTTCAGGGTTTTATTAAATATTGAATGTATTTTCTACACTCAAAAGACCAGATACATTTAAATGGTCAAATATTCTAGGCCAAAGAATGTTGGCAGATATGCATGGTTAAGAGCAATACCAATGGATTTTCCAATAGTCAAAGTACAGTTTCCCTCTGAACAGGAGAAATCCAGACAGTAGATGTTCCTCTTTGTGCAGACACTGCTTATCCAATGGGCAGCCATTCACAGCTGGTTAAAGTTCATTTACACCACACATTTACTTTCACAGAGAAGTAAAATGGAACTGGTCTAAATGTATCCATAACCAATCAGAAAAGGTGCAGAAAGAGCCAGATGTCAGCCAATTGGATTAAAGAAATGCTGAAAAGGACACTGCATGTCTGACATTATTTTACATTTTAGTTCTCAATTTCTCTCTTCGCTTAAAAAATGTCAAACCTGAGGTCAGTTAACTCCAAGAAATGCCAATAGTTCTTCTTCCTCTCCACTATCGGGGTCCCCCTCCCAAAAGCAATAAACACAAGTACAGGGAAATAAGTTGACGCACTTTATTCCTAAAACAGAAGCCACACCAACTGCTGGCATGGCGTTCATATATAATTATTTATATATATTGCCGTTTGGTTTTTGTGTCTAAATGTGTGGTATAAAATACTATATACAACAATGTACCTCTTTATTTGAACACAGTGAAGTTCATTGCTGTACAAGTCCTCTGTAGCTACAGCTTTGCTGTAAGTTGTTCATGCTCAAAGGCATGAAACATAATTCTCCACTCTAACTCTTCTGTACATTGTGGCAATACAAATATTCTGTCTCCATTACAAAAAATAATACTCTAAAAGCAACCTACTGGGACTTTATTTAATTTTTATGGGTTTTTTATTCCTGGTTGTTTTTTTAATTAAGACAATAACATATATCTTAGACCAATTGCTTTAAAGCAGGAAGGTGATATAAACCTTCTCCATTTTTTATATATAAAAGAGGTTAAGAAATAAGACAAATTATACATTTAAAAACTTACAATAAATAAGATGCAGGCATTTCATTTGGATACTATTTCATCCAAAGGAATGAAAAGGAATTTCAGGTCTTAAAACCAAAGTTTTTTTCCTTGATCAAATATGTCCCTTTTCTTCCAATAACTTTACAGATAGACTCGTCTTTCCGTTACAGACTGGCCAGTGACTGTGCTGCCATGCTACATACCATGACAATCAATCTGTCATTCATTCACGTTCATTCATTGCAACTCAACTTCTGCTTCCCCCCCCTCATCTTTATTCCCTTGTCTCCATGTGCATGTCTTTGAATCCCAGGGACGGGACTGTTTTAACCAGTAACAGCCGTCTAATCCCGTCTCGGTGCAGGATCCAGCTCCATACACTGGTCTGGTTCTTGCGGTTTTGTTCAGTCTTGATGAAACACCCTTTGGAGTCGTTGCTTTCATTTTCTCTGAACTGTGTCCCCTTGATCCCCCCTGTAACAGGCTGTTGGCTACAACATGTTCATGATGAAGTTGTACATCTGGTTGAGCACCACGAAGTGAATGGGTAGACATGATCGTCGGTCCTGTGTAGCCGGGTCACACGTCAGCCAGGAGAGGGCGTTGTACTGCTCCAGCACAAATCTGTTCAGGCATACAAAAGAAATGCAGTTACCCTTTAATTTGGAGTCTCATAGACTCATAACTCATAGAGTGACACACTTGGGCTGTAATTAACCAAAATGCATAAATAACTAAGTGCAAATAAAGCATTTGATGCATAAAAACGATTAAAGATCAATATATACAAATATCTGTTTAGAGCTTGTATACCGTCATAATAAGATACTAATATATAATAATAAGATTCAAGAAACTATTTCAGTATGAATAATATCTGCAATATAACCCCCCCCCCCCCCCCCCCCCCCCCCCCCCCCGAAAGCACAGTCAGCGGGGTTGTACTGATATTTTTTGCACTCAACTTGTAACAGAGTGTGTTTACCTGAGTACATCTGAGGTCTGATTGGAGTCGAGGGGGTGGGAGTGTTTGCTGTGCAGTAGTTCATCTGATTGCACTGAAGACACATGTAGGTGCAAAGAGGCCTGAGAGAGGGAGCACAGGGGGGAGATGGTGTCAAAGGCATTAGAATGAAGTTGTTAACCTTCTGTTATGTCTCATCTATCTAGAAATTAAAGGAACGTCTGCCCGCCCGTCCGTCTGCCTGCCTGTCTGCCCGTCTGCCTGCCCGTCTGTCGGTCTGCCCGCCTGTCGGTCTGCCCGCCTGCCGGTCTGCCCGCCTGCCTGCCTGTTATGCGCATATCTCTTGAACCGTTAGTTTGATGGATTTCAACTTAACAGTGTCTTGCTATGGGCACAATTAAGTGACGTTTGGATTAGAAATGCAAAATATATCGTTAAATATATATTGGTAAAAGAAGCACACATTGGCTTCAAATATCATAGTATAGTATTCCATAAAAACGTAATTAGTTTGATATAAATAATAATATAATCCCTTCTCACTCAGACTCCCCCACTAGGCTTACCCTGGGTCCGGGTGTTCAAGTGTGCTGATAACTTATAACTAATAACATTACCGTCGGAAAAATACCCCAGCAAATCCAATCCATATTTCAACGTTAACTGTCAAGCCACTAAGCCTTTTGGAAACGAACACCTCTGCTGAAGTTAAAGTCGTTAATGATAGGCTATATGACAAGACACCTGCAGTGCAACTCTAAATGATGTAGTTTCTTGTATCTACCATTTTTCAGTTTCAGTTACAACAAAAACACTTGCTGGGGCAGAGTTAGAGAATGTTACAGAACACATTTGCAGTTCATTAATGGCTTACCTATTAACTGCTTATTTAAAGGACAGTTGTGGTTTTATGGGGAGTTGCTTGCTGGACTATTTCTTGGCAGGGAGCAGTGGCTTCCTGGAGTCTTACGTCACAGGGAGGTTTCCCCGCAGCCAATTTGCACGTCCTAAGATGGCGAGGGCATGACCCGCTCCACTCTGCCCCTGATTGGCTAGTTCTCATTGCCTTTGTTGGTTGGGTTAGGGTTAGGCATGAGGAGTGAGATTGGTTAGGGTAAGGCTACATCCACACTGCTATGTTTTCATTTAAAAACTAATCTATTTTGCTACATTTATGCCTAGCGTCCACACTACTCCGGCGTTTCCGAGCCCCTAAAAAGGAGACATTTGGAAACACGGCTGACCCCATTTCAGTTTGGAAACGACGACGCATGGTAGCCAGTCTTATCAGTTATCAGTTACCAGGTAGGCTTACACTCCTTTCATTAACAGTTCACCTCGCCGTCAGTCCAAGCTCATAAATCTGTGGTCCTACTTTTCGCCGATGTTTTACTTTCTCCAAAGTCTGAAACTTTAACTTACATACATGATATTCAACCGCAGAGTAATGTTAGACATGTGCATACCCAGTGTGTGTGAATGGTCATGTGATATGCATTGTCAGATGTGTTAGTATGGACGGAGATTAGTTCTGCTTCAGACCTAAAACGCTTGTGTGGATGGAGATTATTTTTGTTTCAAAACGCTGTTTAAAAATGAAAACATATTGTGGATGTAGCCTAAGAATAGCAGGGTAAGCCAATCAGAGACAGAGTAGGGCAGGTCATGCCAAGCTAAGCTAATCTGATGTTGCTGTAGCTTCATATTTAATGGACAGACATGATATGACATCCTAAAACATATATTTAATATCCCTACGGTTTGTTTTAATTGTACCCCTAATGCCCTATGACCTACCTTAAAGGGATACTCTGTCGATTTCAATCCAGCTCTGTTATCTTTATGTGACCAGTGTGTTTAACAGATTGGTGTGTGACTTCCCTCCAGCAGCAAACTTCTGTGGTGCGTTTCTAGTCATCTGG
Source organism: Etheostoma spectabile (assembly GCF_008692095.1). Lineage (NCBI taxonomy): Eukaryota > Metazoa > Chordata > Actinopteri > Perciformes > Percidae > Etheostoma > Etheostoma spectabile. The sequence continues at coordinate 5,933,985 of NC_045745.1, read as the reverse complement.
CGTATTTCAGCAGAGCTCGGCTGCTTGGAGCTCTGTGCACTGTGGCCACGGAGGGAAGCCACACACCATTCCTCTAAACACGCTGCCATGACACACAGCTGGATTTGAATCAGAAACATTTCTAATTAATTGTTCTAAGTTGACTAGTTGACCAGATGTGTAAAAAGGCAGCACTAGGAGAAGTCTACTCAACAAACATGTGAGAGGGGCAGGGCCTGGTACCTTGAGGAAGAGTGGACACTGGTTCTGAGCCTGCGGACAGGCTGACCAGAACCAGTCAGGTAGTGGGCCGGCTTTAGCCGTCGAGACAAAGTAGCCAAGTGCCAGAGGCTGCTGCAGGAGGTTAGGAGCCTCTTCATGAGACTCCATACGGTCCGTACTCTGGCCCTGCGGCAAGGCAGAAAGTCAAGGTTAGTCACACCACGTAGTAGCGTACGGACTGATGACACGATTAGACCATCTGATGTTGTTCCATTCTGACTCATTTAACAGCGCACAGAGAAATGGACATTTATCCAAAGCTACTGTAAGTATGTGGCATCTCCATGTTAACTCACCTTACTGCCATCACCTCCGTGGTGGTAATGAGAGCCAGGGGAGTGTACTGGTGAAGTGGTGGGTGAGATGTTGATGATGTCTGGGTCCACCAACTCGTTCTCCTGGTCCAGCAGGTCAAAGATTCCGATAGCATCGGACCCATCTGAGGAGAACAGGAGAATCACTCAACAGGTCTGCAAGTGATGCAAGATTTATTTATTTTTTAAACCAATACACTCCATGAGTCTCTGAAAGCATCTAAAATACTCTTAACGAAGGTTCTCCTTATGGTCTGTATGTTACTAGCCAAACGTATGTATTTCATGCATTGCAGAAAATATAATTTGGACATTGGCTTTTACTTTTAATGCCATTATGTGGCTAATGTAGCTATTCACTGAGTGTAGAATGTGACTGACCATGCTTCATGTAGATGCACCAAGTATTAGGGCTGCTACTAACGAATATTTTCATAGTCGATTAAGCTGTTGATTATTTTCTTGATTAATGGATTAGTTGTTTGATCTATGAAAATGTCAAAACATGGTGAAAAATGTGGATCAGTGTGTCCCAAAGCCCAAAATCACGTCCTCAAATGTCTTGTTTTGTTCAAAACTCAAAGATATTTAGTTTACCGTCACAGAGGAGAGAAGAAACTAGAAAATGTTTACATTTTAGAAGCTGGAATCAGTATAACAATAAAAAAATCTTAAGTAAATCAATAAAAAAAACAATTTTATTAAAAGAAATGACTCAAAACGATTATTTGATTATCAAAACAGTTGGCGATTACTTTAATAGCTGACAACTAATCAATTAAATGGATTCATCAACACTAGTACAAAATTAAAGGGGAAACATTTCTGTTTGACATCTGTCACTTTGTTTATGGTCCAGAAAATAGGATGAGCCACACTGAATTAAGAATCCTAAGAATTAAAAATGACTGGAAGACAGATGAAGGAGCAGTACTGACCAGTGGTGGCGTTTAGAATGTCGATGTTGGGGTCGATGTTGGTGTAATTGGAGCTGGCCACTTGGACAAAGGCGGATGTGGGGAAGACCAGGATGTGGGTGCAGGAGGTGTCCTGTGGGGTGCTCAGCTGGGACGTCTGCATGTTCAAGGTGGTGCTGCGGCCAAACACTGAGCCTGTCGACACAGAGTCTGATGGGACGCACAGAGGACAGACAGAGTGACGGGTCAATAAAAAGTGTGGCGAAGAAGAACAGAATTAAATATAGGAATCCTTGTCACGATCCCTTCATCTAGTATGGGTAAAACCTTTTAACTGGTCTGGGCAAAGCATATTCTCCATGTTTGAGTCAAGGACATCACATAATTCACAACGGATTATAACATACTAAAAGTCTGTGGCATTCAAGCATCAAACAGGAAACTGAAACTAATGAATTCTGCCAAACAACTTACTTAAATGTTACCCTTTATCAACCTCTGCACAAGAGACATGATGGCATCTACTGTCCTGTGTATCAGATGGGAATTTTGGGCAAACTGAAGCATGGCGGACCAAGGAGGTATAAAAAAGTGTACTGGATCTAATACTTACATCTAGTCTTTTTACTGATTCCATTTTATTGCAAAATACTAAGGAATATATTAATAATATACAAGTATTATCTTCAACTGAGCAGCAAGTAACAGTTTTACATTTGTGATTAAAATAGATTCCTTAATTTTACAATGGCAGGTTTCCAAATTTGGATTTCATAATCATAAAAGAAACTAGATTTGAAATGTCAGAATATCAGTTACGTCTTGTTCCAACAACTTTCTTAAATTTAGAGTCTCCCCTCCTAGTCACAGCCATGTGAGGCTAAAACAGCATTGCTAATCCCTTTCTGTTTACAGCGCTTTTTAGAGCTGGCTGTCCATCACACAGCACTGAGATCAGTGGGCGTCTGAAAGCTAGTGCTGTATGAGCGAAATGTACATGATCTTTTCTGCCATCAATCTGCTCTGGACAAGGAGGGGACACACACATTGTGATACGCTGCTGCCATCCATCACGTGCACACAGGCACACACACACACACACCACCCACACACCCACACACACACACACACACACACACACACACACACACACACACACACACTTTCTTGGTACTAAGATGAGAAGTGTACGTTAAAACACCACACACTGTACCTGGCATGATGATAAAGGATCCCTGGGGCTCCATAGCAACCAAGCACACGCTGAGGATGCTGGGAGTATCTGAGGCAGAGATGCCACACATTCGACACATTTCCTTCAGACGGCGACTCAGTGACTGGAGGTTTCTCCTGCTCAACAGAATACTCCAGTCTGGAACATCAAGAGAGGAAAGCAGCAGGGATGAATGAACATGGTTCTCACTGTGATGAAAAACATTTGAATGACTTAAATGCTTTATTTTGTTTGGTCACAAAAAAGCACTTGAGCATGATTAAACTAGTCATCCTTACCTTTTAACTCTCCGTGTCCTATCCTGCCTAGTCGGCCAATCACCACCCTCCAAGGGACTGATGTCATCTGCACTAGTCCCAGACACCAATCCCACAGCTTCTGCAGGCCGAGCCGCCGAACAGAGCCCTTTTTCCTCCGTGCTCTGCGGAACATGCATCGACCCACATGTCAAAACCACTTTTCCAAGTATATTTAGTTGTTAGTAAATGGAGCTGGTTTAACATGAGGGCCCAAGCTCTTGAGGCAGGTGAAGGTGAACCTCTGGAATGTGTGGGTCTGTGCAGACCATGCTTGACTGACAGCTGTGTGCCTTCCCTCTCGAGCCTAATTTACACTTAAATGAAAAGTGCCATTTGACAGCTAGCATGACATAATTGATACAAAAAATACAAAAAGTTACAGTTTTGAAGTGATGGTGACGGCTGTCGTGCACCTTTTGTATGGTCACAGACAATTGTTGTGCATGTGGGATCATTCACAGAGAAAAATGAACAAGTGGAGAATGTGGAGGAGGATGGCCAGTTTTCATGTCCAGCACTGGGGTGAGTGGTATAGTGCAATGGACCAGATTGTTTAACCCTCAGACAACGGAGATCCCGCGGACCACTTTTAGCTTAGGTTGTACTTATTTTAGGGATATGAAGTATTTTAAGATACTACAAGAAATAAGAAATAGCAAACATACCAATGTAGGCACTGGCGGGCCCACTCTAATGCAGAGTTTGAAGAGTTAATAACTTTCAAAAAATCTGCACTACAAACAAAAACATTGTGTGAAATGTTTTCTGTCAGCAGACACTTTCTTACAACTATGACAGCTATAAATTATTTTCCATAAGTTGTGTCACACCCATGTCGAAGTGTCCTTGGGCAAGACACTGAACCCCGAGTTGTGTGTAGATGTGTGTGAGTGTGTATCTGATGAGCAGGTG
>NC_045745.1:5918924-5930038 GCF_008692095.1 Etheostoma spectabile | reverse complement strand
TGTGAGTGTGTATCTGATGAGCAGGTGGCAGCTTGTACGGCCGCCTCGGCCACAGTGTGTGTGAATGTGTGTGAATGGTGAATTCCTCTACGATGTAAAAGCGCTGAGATTAGCGTTGAGACTAGAAAAGTGCTATATAGGAACAGTCCATTTACATTTACTTCTTCTAGTACACAGAACTGATCTTGTGTGGGGGTCTAATGGTGCCAAGTGATTTCTAATATAGTAATAAAGACTTTGAAGCTGGTAGGTTTTAATACCATGCAGACAGAGGTAGTCCTACCTGTTGGGTACATCTATGTTGATGATACAGGTCTCTAGGAGTTCCCCATACAGGTCAGTGCATGTAGCCAAGAGCCAGCGTTGGTCGTGGGACAGACAGTACCCGACAAACAGCACGTTGTATTTCTGCGATGCCTCCCCAAATGTCTCCCCGAGCTCTGTCTGCTTGTCCTTTACCGGTGCTAGAATGAACGGCGGTGTATACAGACGCAGACACTCCGGCCTCTGCAGATTGGGAGGTAGAGTGATGTCAGGATAATGGCTTTAGGATAACGGTCTTCTAATTGGACATACTCCAGACAGTTTGTGCATGCATGATGAGCTGCTGGACTTTCAGAGCTGCAAGACATCCACTCTATCAATCCTAATTTCTACTGAATTAACATTCTAGGCATCTTTACATGCAAAAAGGTCCCTTGTTTCACTTTCAATTGTCCCATCCATATCACACTTCTCAATGGCAATCGCAAGGCAGCTCAAGGTTTGACAATGTTTTAAAAGGGAAAAGGTAGCGCTACCTGTAAAGAAAGAAGTCCACTGAATTAGGTCCTGATCTAAAGTGCCCCTTTGTCTAAACTTGGAGTTGAGATCCCATTATGGAGGAGTCAGGGAGCTAGCCAAGCAGATAATGGAAAGAAAACTCTGGAGTAGCAGAGGGTTACAAGTTCCCTTGGTCCTGTTCCAGGGGAAAACACTACGAGGATGGTTAGCACTAAAAGCCTCTATATCTCATTGAGGTCTTTCTCTTCAATAGCAAACTGAACAGAGCCCGGGCAAAAGGCTAGGTCACATCAGTCAGGTTCATGTTTGGGAGAGAGCTGAGGGCCACAGTGTCAGCCTCTGTTTGCTTACCTATCGATCAGAGGACCTATGCTAGCATGTTAATGCAAACGCACAGCCAAAGAGCTGAACTGTAACTGCACACTACGACAACACTTTTCTCTGCTTTACATATGGATGTCAAAACAATTAGAGTGCAACTGCTAAGTGTTGCATTTACCTCGGGGCTCTTCAGTGCAGTGTCAATGGCCAGGCCCGGGCCGAAGCCCGTCAGTGACTTGACATTGGTGAAGGTGGGCAGTGGCCGTCTGCACTGAGCGAAGACGGAGAAGGCGAGAGACTTGAGGTGCTGGGCGTAGATATGACGGTCTTCACCGCGTACTGGCTGAAGCAAGTACTGGCATGGGACAATCTGAGGTAAAAAGACGTTAAGAAGTTGTTAGACATAGGCAACAACAGTATAACACTCTCTCTCTCTACACTCTTTCCAAAAATGCTTCTACAAATGCAATATCTAATACTGGCATTTTTTTAATTTTTTAACTTACTTAATTTTCGGTTGTGTAATTCATTAAGATTTTGCATACTGTACACAAAGTGCCCGATAAATAAAAAGCTCTGTACAATGCCCCCCCCTCAATGTTGATGATAGAAATAATCAGTTGAGAAGTTAAATGTCATCTTGCCAGTCAAATCACTTTGTTTTTGCAATGCTATGGCACACAGAGCTTGATGCAGGATAACAGCACGACATGCTGTTAACTTTAAACGGAACCAACTCGTCTTGAAATGACCTCACTCCAAAACTAACAGTGATGGAAACAGAGAGGAGTGATGGGAATGGAGGGGGGAGAGTGACGCGGAGGAGTGTGACTCATTTCTGTTCTGTGTGGAAACATGATGTATATGTGTGTATATATATTCCAGGGATCAATAAAGTTCTTATGAATGGTGTTGACACGGCAGGGGAGACAGGGTCCGTGTTTTGAGAAGGGTCGGGTGGGTTGGCGACATCGCCAATGACGACAGTCAGGCAAGGTCCATGCGAGGGGCGCTGTTAGCCGCGAGCCACCTTCCTAGAGCTGGTTGTGACGCCACGGAGCAAATGCACCCAGCAAGGCAGAGCCGGGGAGACAAGAGGAACCCCCCACACCGAGTGGCCGTGACCCGGCCAGACTGAGCGGACCCAACCAGTGAGAAGTGGGTCATTATGAAACTGTGGCGGGCCTACCTAAACTGTAGGTAATTAATGGGAAACACCGGATTAGTCACGCAAAATGGAAACCGTGCAAGTTTTCCTTTTTTTTATAAAGCAGCAAAAAGTTGTACCATGACCGGTTTGTGTTAATTTGCCCGATTTGACGTCACACTTCCTTCGATGAGACTAATGCGCACATCACAACCTTGATGCTGAAACAATATATGTGCCGCCCTACCAGTGTAGTAGAGTAAGATTGCATTATATTGTCATCTTTATGCCCCTTCACATAAATAAAAGTTAGAAAAATATGAGAAAGACTTTCCATTACCATGACATACAACATAAAATACAGCTTTGGGGCAAAACCTTAAAGAGAATACCATAGATCTCTATATACACACATGCAGAGTGAAGTAGTATTAACGCTACTGTATCGCATTGCTGTTAAAGGGTTTCTATTTTTGGTCACTCAGGGTACAGTGTTAGTAATTATGAACATTTTACTGCTTCTGATGATGATGGATATGTCAGCAATGATGCCATTGAGCCTAACCTGTTAAACATTAGGGAGTAATGGACACTGACATTCAACAACATTGAATGCATTTTTAGTCATGCAATTGCGTTCACGGTAATGAAATACAATATGGTCAGCAATAAAATAATTACTGCGCTCCTGGGAACTTTACTCACTTGTACAGAAATAGAATTGCGAATGTGTGGGGGCAGAAACTGAAGCATCTCAAGGTAGCAGCGTAACAAACCCAGCGTCCACACACTGGAGTGGGCCGGCACTGGCCCCGGGCCGCCGTCGGCCTCCTCGTAGCTAAAGGGGTCCACAATGTAAACAACAATGGCAGGTGGATACGTGATGGCATGGGACTCCCCATCTGTGGGGACGCCTACTTTCTCTCGTTCCAAGTGGCGGGGGGAGAAGAGACACACGCCCACACACAACACACACACACACACACACACACACACACACACCAACCACACACACACACACACACACACACACACACACACACACACACACACACAGTTACTGTACATTCAAGACGACTGAAAAATACATTTATCACTTCATAAAAATGTATTTAAATAGCAATGATCAAAAACATGATCTCAAACTGGTACCTAAGTGTAGCTTAGGAACCTTTTTGCTAAAGTTCAAGGACTTTTGCAGAAAATAAATATTAAGGAATTATTAGATTACTGTTTTCTCTACCATATTTTTAAAAGAATAAATAAACTACTCACCTAAGTGTTTTACCACGATTTCACAACATTTAAATACTAGATCAACGCTAGTTGTGACTTACTGTCACTTATAAAACTGCTAAAAACATGTTGCTGTCTTTGAGCTGATGGTGTAGGCTTGTGTGTCCTGCAGTACCTTTCAGGAGGCTCTGTGGGCCCTGAGGCCTGGCTGCTGGAGTTGTCCCCTGAGGTGCCAGTATTCTGGGTACCAGCCTGCTGTCCCAGCTGTCCACTCTGGGGGCCACCTCCCTGGCCCTGGGAACCCATGCTCCCAAAAGGGGGATAAGAGTTGGGCTTGGCAGACGGCATCCCGCTGCCAGGCTGGCCTGAGGATGTCACCAGACCGTTGGATGACGCAGAGCCGTTTCCAGACCCACTGTTGTTGCTGCTGCTGCTGTTGGGAACGGAGGAGCCTGCAGCATTTACTGAGCCCTGCTGGCCAACTGAGCTGGAGGTGGAGCTAGACAGCTGTGTGGATGATGACTGGCTGGACGAGGGCGGGGGACTAGGCTGTGTGAGGAGGGAACTGTCCAATTGCTGTGATGCGAGGTATGGAGCTAAAGAGAGAAAACACAGCATTGGACTTTCATTTATAACATGAAAATGAAAATCTACTTCATTTACTCTATTACATCTTGACCTCCTTCTTCACAGGTTTCAAGCTCTCTTTCAAAAACAGTCAAGGCTCTCTAACTAGCCATTTTTAGAACTAAACCAAGTGGTGTTGAAGGTGGAAATTTAGCAACAAAGAACTGAGGTAGCCTAGCATTGAAGAGCAGTCAGAGACTGTGTAGAATAAAAAATGCAGCAGTAACCCGGCAGGCTGTAAATGACACGTACCGAGGTTGTGGCGGCACACTTGTGCATAGAGTTTAAGCTTAGTGAAGGCGTCGCTGTTGCTGCTGGCAGCCTTGAGGAACCAGTCGCTGACTGGCTGATCCTTGAGGTTCTTTGCTCCATTGCCGCCAACAAGGACAATGCCATCGGGGTAGACTTTGGAAATGGGCCGGTGCTGGCCCAGTCGACATGACTAAAACATAGACACAAATAACAAAGACCATGAACGTGTGAACCGGTACATAAAATAATTTCATTTAACAATTGTTAACAAGGCTAATTTAATTTTAATTTGACATGTTTTCAATACAAACTGATCATGAATCAGTCTGAGATAATTATTCTATTTGCACAAGTCACCGCCAAACTTGAGGTTGAGTAGGAGAGATGTAAAGCGATGTTACATTTAGACAGTGTGTGCACCCTTCTTCAGAGTCTGTACCTCGTAAACCGCGGTGAGGTCTCGGAAGAAGCTCTTGGCGCCGCTGAGCAAGGCCTCGTTGTCAGGACAGACCACCAGATACCCAATGTCCCGCTGGGAGCCAAAGGGATCCAGCAACAGTTTCTCCCAGTAGGGCAGACCAAACGGAGACAGCACCACAAAGTCATACTCATAACCCACCAGGAAGGTGGGGATGGGCAGGGGCTCTGGGGACTCGTCTGTGCCTGTGGGGGTGAGGTGGAAAGAGGAGGAGAAACCAGGTGTGGAAAGAGTTAGAAAAAAAACACAAAGAAAGAAAGAACAGTTAGCAAGTTTTGTTGACAGGTAAGGTGTCAGCCGCCCTCCCCCCTCTTTCCGCCCTCTGCTGTGCATCAGAATGAGAGGTCGCCAAAGGATCTGACAGCTCCTCCCAACAGAGCTGATGTCTGGACCGCAGCAGAGGGACCACACTGCCTATTGACCTGACAACATCCAAAGGTTTTCTACCCGAAGACACACACATTCCAAATGTCACACACAAGCACTAAATGCTGTTATTGCCCCTACAGTCTCTCTAAGAATCTTATTCTTGGCAGAATAGTCTGAAACACCCATTGTATATGTAGTGAAAAACACAGATTGAGAGATATCTGATTCCAATACTATTAAACTGGATGGTAGCAAAGCATCAGTCAGAACTGTGAATCACGTGAATAAACTTCCCCAGTTTGTCCCCAGTTTTACCGTAAGAGCCCCGTCCAGCCATCTTGTGGAACTGCTGCCAGGTGAGGGGACCCTGAACGCCCCACGACCTTACCGTCCTCTTCTTCTGAATTGCGTCCTGGAGTACAGGCTGGAGGGACATCAGCACCCGCAGCACATCCTGAGAACACAGCGCACTCACGTCCACTGCTGGAAAACAGAGGAGTAAAGGGGAAGCTTAAGATTAATAACAAATAAAGAAATGACAGCATCAAAAAAAGAAAATTTCACTTCAGTTTTGTTAGTTAAACACTGGGATTAAAAATGTGCAATTTGTAAAATGTCTGATGTTACAAATGCATTTGATTGAAGAATATTTGCAATACATTTTTGGAAACCTTTGCAAAAAATATTTTATACTTACTTAATTTTTGCTTTTGTGTTAAATCAAAGATTTGAATTATTATTTTTTTGCAGAGGGCCTCTTTCAACTTTTTTATGGTTAAATAAAACAGGCAAAAAAACTACAATGGCCTGAGAAAAACATAATTTGGTGTCCAACTAAGCCAATTTTAGATTGTATAAAATGCAGAATGTCACATTTCTCACCGTTTTGTTTCGCCCAGTGGTGCAGGCAGGTGCTTTTGACCAGCGCCTCGTCCACTTTTCCCCCCGACATGTTGTCCATGAACTGCCTCCCGTGCTCCAGGGCCATGTAGCAGTCGCTGTGGTAGTCCCTCTCCTCCACCCTCACACAGGGTGGTACAGGGGCCCCACTTGGCCCCCGTGTCACTATGTCATGCTCTAGGATTGAAATGGGTGAAAGGGGGTTGGTACACTGGTCCTGTAGGAGCAGAATCAGCTCATCTGGGACACGGTCCCCCCTCCCTACTCCAGTTCTTTCCAGCGAGGAGAGCCGCAGCTCCTCAAAGCGCTTTTCTGCTTCTCTGCTGACGTCTGAGCCGCGGCCGATGATATCCAGCTCGTCCTCCAGGAAGAGGCCCGAGCCGTTGCCGTAACGCCGGTTGACCACGGCACTGAAGCCGCAGGTGCATAGTTCCTGAGCCTCGCAGACGGGGTCGGTCAGGTACACGCCCACATCCGCTCCTTTTATGTTCATGTTACATACGCAGATGCAGCAGCTGTCAAAGTTGCAGTCCTTGAAGAGGTTCATGACGGACTCTGAGAGGATGAGGGTGACGTAGAGACTGTGGGCCTCGGGGATGGAGGGCACCGTGGCCGGCTCTACTGAGTTTAGCGGTCGGCAGGTGGAGGGGGTGGACGCCGGCGAGTACAGGTCCGAGTTCTCGTACTTGAGAGAGCCCTGGACACTGGATGGGCCTCGAGGTGTGCGTGGGGTGCGTGGCGTACGTGGCGTGGGGGCAGAGAAACGTGGGGTGGCAGGTGAAGGCAGGATACCAGCACCACTGTTACTTGGTGGAGCACTGTTAGATATAAAAGGCGTGTGGGTCTGAGGGGTGTAGGACTGGCTGTAGTCCTGGTCCATGGTGCTGCCCACACTGGGGATGTTACTAAGGGCAGAAAGACAAAAGGACATGATTTAGAAACAGTGTAGAACTAAAAGAAGTGTGTGTTTCAGACAGGGGAAAAACGGCGGCACATTTCTGGGTTTTAAAATGGGACCGTGGGTCCTTATACGGATCCTGGGAAGCCCAATGAAGCATGGGAGAATGTTGACAATAACTAATGTTCACTATTAAACAATGAATAAGAATAACTCTCTCACAGCTTTCAATTTAACGCTATTAATTTCCCATAAATGTACTGTACATATAATGGAGGCATGAAAATGGAAGCCCTGGTACTCAGAACGTTCAGTACATTGCATCAAACAATAAACTACCGTTATCCAACTGCCTCTCAGAGTTTGTGAAGATAGTGAGTAATAAGGCAGTAGGGCACGACAACATACACTACACTACAAAAGGAATGCAGAGTGAGCTCAGGCTGCACATATGTTTACACATGAGAGAACAAGAATGTGGGAGAGAGAGAAAATGAGAAAAGAAGCAGAGGGAGAGAGAAAGACATTCAATAAACATTTCAGCGAGTGTCCCTCTGAGGTAAGGTTTATTTTTGGGCTGGCAAGCAACAGTGAGGAAGCAGGGACATAGAGAGAGAGTGAGAGTGCATGAGAGAGAGACGGACGGAGGGAGAATGAGCACATCATGTCCCTAGCTGTATGTGGGGAACAACTTTTGGCACAGACCCATTAGAAGGAAGTCCCAGCACTCTCTCTCTCTCTCTGTCTGTCTCTCTCATAACCAGTCTTAGTACTCGCAGATCCACACTTAAAAGGAAATAATATACCCTAAAAGTATTACAAATCTGACCACCTTTGTTGCTAGTTCTGCTCTACATTTCCTGCCATGCTCCAGTGTACTCTAATAAAAGCGAAATGTTCTGAAAAATAATCTTAATAATCAACAGGCAAAGGTGTAACCCCAAAGTATAGCAATTAGCTCTGCTGGAAAAATAATGAATTTTCTTTGTAAAAAAAACAACAACAAAAAAACAAAAACAAATATGGCTCGGGAAAGGGAAGTTTGGGGTCCCCTTCTGGAAGATGGATGGAAAAAAATAAAAATAAAAATCTGTCCACATTTTCTGCTTCAGCCTGCTGGATAAACTGCTGCTGACAGGTCCCTCGTCAGTCAGAAGCAACGTGTCTCGCCTTTCTTACAAAGTCAAAACATTTACCAATCAGAACCATACCTGAGAAAACTAAGAAGTGCATCGTGGTGAAAGTTTCTGCTCAGAGTAGCAACATTAAATATAGATCATAAGTGAACCAGTCAAGTTTGGAGAGTCTGACAGACTTTATGATCCAAGGTCAAAGAAACACACGGGTATAATACACTTAAGTCCATACTGGGGGGGGGGGGGGTTACAAATACACTACTGCCCTGATTACAGAAAAACCCACAATCAATTGAACAAAACCAGGTGTGTTTAGGGATTTTTCAGATAAAACATGCTAATGATAAATTCACATGTGAGTGGAAAGTAGCAGAGGTGTCTCCGTGCGTAGTTGAGAGGAACAGTGACAGATATACTAGAATCTCCCAGCTGCTGTGAGCAGTGAGGTGGCATGGAGCCGCTGTGGGGGCTCATCTCACCACTCAAGTGATAATCTTCATCTTCAACCAAGACGGCATTTTACATTCATTTCCCTGCTCTGCCTGAGGCAGCCATGCATGGGAAATCGAGCAGCCTGCTAAGGGGGTGTCCGGGGAGAGACCAGAGGGTGTGTGGACAGAACGGGGGCAGAGTATGAGTTTATGCTTCTGTGCACACAAAACGCCAACCAGCCAGCACAGCCTTGACATTTCCTCTGCAAGTCTAAATTAGAATGCCTCAGTAACCTTCTGCCCAGATCATCCTAACATGATAAAGAATCTTCACTGGAATCACTTGATGTGCTTCTGTTAAGCTGTAATTTAAGTGAATCATTTCACTAGCTGCATAGTACTGCCAACACACAGTTGTGGTCTTACTCTCATATTAAGAGTACTAGCTGTGTGATAACAGCAACACCTGAGGACTTCTCTGAGGAAGACAAACACCTGTTCATTAGAAACCTCATTGAAAAGAACTACAGCGACATACCTGTCCTTGTTGAGAAAGGCCATGACAGGCACGGGGTTGAGCATCTCCCTGCCCATGGTCCAGCTCGGTCGGTAGATGCAATCCTCTGGTATTTTGACAGGTGGGAGACACTGGCTAGGTAACGTCTTCAGAGGAGCAAACATGGAGCAGCCTACGAACAGCTGGCACAGCTCTGGCTTGTATACAAATGAATAGTCCTACAACATGGAGAGAAAAAAAATATTTATAAAAAATAATGATGTCTTTTTGTGATCCTTGCAGAGAACATCCGTTTCTATAAAAAGGTAAGGGCACAGGGATAAATGTAGAATGGCAACCTCAGAAATGTGAACGCCATGTTGAAAATAGGATGAACTAACATAATGATAAATAATCGGGGCATTCCTGGCCGAGACTCTGCTAACTTATACTCCCATGAATGCAACATATGTGGCTGCTTTAACTACAGAACTGGTAGCAATTTGGTGTGTTGCTCATGGGAACTTCAACTAGACAAATGCTTGTAAAGATGGGGAATGAACCCTGTATTTCTAACTTAAAGGGCAGTCTCTGACCATGTGGCCACTTAGCTGCCTCAAAATCAGCATGGTGAAAAAAACATATCCATCAACAATCATTCACTTTGACTTACGGGTTGTATTTGACTTATGGGTCGTATTCGGCCCATTTGACGTATGGGCTCAGTCAGTTGTAATTGACCCTGCAATAATACCTGACAGATTTAAAGAGTCACCCACCTTGATCTCAGATGGCTTGGGACTGCAGAAGCTCTCCTCCACCTCAATCTTGAAGTGGCCTGCCATAGATGAGGTGCCGTCCAGTGAGGTCATGCCTGTGTTGGGCTCCATGCTGCCGTACTCCTTGCTGCACATGTTCATGGGTGAGTAGCCCATAATGTGCTGCTCTAGGGAGGGGGGTGTGGGAAACATCTGGTGCAGGTCTGCTGAACCTGGGGTGGAGAGAAGAACATGGAGCCATCAAAATATGACTTGAAATGAGTGCAGAAGGTGTTTCAAAAATCCACGTCACACAGCTTACCCTGCTATACATGCTGATAACGAGATAATAATTAAGTTTTGCTTACAATATCTCAATTGCCTTACAAAAAGCAAACACAAACCATTTCTTAAGATAACGATTATGTGAATCCTGTGGCTGACTGAACAATGTAAGATGTGTAATCTTAAACTGTAACACAAGTAAGATTATTTAACAGATCCATCCAAACTAAAGGTTTACTGGTTCAGGCAAAGTTGAAAGGTGGGGATTAAACTAATTCATTTTCATAAGATAATTTTACTCTACACTAGAAGGACACATTTCCTAGTAAAAATATCTAATCACTTTGTAAAGATGGCCAGAGACTTTGTGGGGAATATCCAAGGCCTCAAACTGCTGGAATTGCAAGATGCTTCGAAACACAATGGTAAACGGGCAGAGTCTAGAACTGTACAGTATCTGTTCATAAAAATTAAAATGGCTGATCTGAGACCAATTTGCTTCACAGTAAAATATTGAATGTCATTAAATTCTCTTTAGCTTTATATTAGTGTCCCTGAGCTCTAACTTCAAATAGTCAGAAAATACTGTCAGGTACAGTTGTGTTCAAGTCAACAAATAGGGAGGGACTCTAAGGCAAGACTCTATTGGAAGCATAGAAAGCCAGACAACAAGACAGCAGGCAAAGGGAGACGTTCAGCTCTCAGTTGTGAGCTAAACATTGATGCACAGTCATGTTAATTACAGCCATATTCTCCACCACCAGGTGGCAAAGCCAAGGGTGAACATCAAGGATGCTGAAGTAGTAAAAGCCTTATTATTTAATGGATTAAATAGCTGAAATTGTGAGCAGGAGAAATACAACATTTTAAACTTAAGTGGCTTCAGGTAAAAATCTCAGTGTACAATTCTTAAGTTTCAAGGAACTCAGGGGTATGAAAAATCTGATTCTAGATTAAAATTTGAAGTTAATCCCTCCTTGTACTTTAAGGAGACACG